>NC_139525.1:14779896-14782396 GCF_947247035.1 Vipera ursinii
CTTCTCCACTCTCTCCTCAAGCAACTCTAATTCAAGGAAAGTGGTGAGCTGGGTTGTTATAGTTACTGTCCTGTGAATCATCACAGCGTTTTTGCAATAACATTTCCAAGGGAAAGGCAGTTCATGTGCTGACACAGAAAAGTTTTTTTATTTTATTTATTGAGAATGGGGATGAGGTCAGGCAGATGGATGATCTGTGGAGTTACATGCCTTGTCTTTATCTTTTAATCACAATCATGAAATTAGAAGCTTTTTTCCCCTCCTTTCCTGCACCATTTTCTCTCCATTTTTGGAAAGGCTCTTAATGGCACAGAAGATGGGGAGGTGGGGGGGAGAGGTGGAGAGTTAAAAATTTTGTAATCATCAACTATCAACCGCAAAGAGACTCCTAACGTATAGAATGCAGAATAACAGAGTTGGAAAGGAATTTGGAGGTCTTCTAGTCCAACCCCCTGCTAAAGCAGGAGATTCTATTTCATTTCAGAAAATGGCCGTCCAGTCTCTTCTCAAAAGGACTCACCATTTCTGAAAGCAACTGTTTCACTGGTTGATTGTTCTGACTGTCGGGAAATTTCTCCTTAACTCTAGGTTGCTTCTCTCTCTCCTTTGTTCCAGTTTCCATCCATTGCTCCTTGCCTTGCCTTTGGGTGCTTTGGAAAATAGGTTGACTCCCCCTCTTCTTTGAGGCAGCCCCTCAAATATTGGAACACTGCTGTCATGTCACCCCTAGTTGTTCTTTTCACTAGACCAGACAAACACAATTCCTGCAGTCATTTTAGACTTCAGTCCCCCCCCCAAAAAAATCCTCTTTCTTGCTCTTCTCTGCACTCTTTCCAAAATCTCAACATCTTTTTATATTCATCATTATCATCATCATCATTTTAGCCATTGTCTATCCACTGCAGGATGAAAGCATCTTCCAGTTAATACGGTCTTTTGCCAGTTAGGCCTGCAATACTAGCTGAAGTCATCAAATTTTGGGCTCAATCGTAGTCATAAGTGAAGGAATAATAATAATAATAATAATAATAATAATAATAATAATAATAATAATAATAATAATAATAATAATAATAATAATAATAATAATAATAATAATATAACAACAACAACAACAACAACCTTGGAGGTCATCTAGTTTAACCCCCTGCTCAGGCAGGAAACCCTACACCATTTCAGCCAAATGGCTGTCCAATGTTCTTAAAAGCCTCCAGTGTTGGAGCATTCACAGCTTCTGGTGGCAGGTTGTTCCACTGGTTAATTGTTCTAACTGTCAGGAAATTCCTCCTTAGTTCTAGGTTGCTTCTCTCTTTGGTTAGTTTCCATCTATTTGTTTCCTGTCCTGCCTTCAGGGGCTTTGGAGAATAGCTAGACTCCCTCTTCTTTGGGGCAGCCCCTGAGATATTGGAAGACTGCTATCATGTCATCCCTCGTTCTTCTCTTCATTAAACTAGACATACCCAATTCCAGCACCCATTCCTTATATGTTTTAGCCTCCAGTCCCCTAATCATCTTTGTTGCTCTTCTCTGTACTCTTTCCAGGGTCTCAACATCTTCTTACATCGTGGTGACCAAAACTGGATGCACCACCTGGATTCCATTGGCAGATAGGAAGATCTGGGTAGGTATATCTAGCAAAAAAAAATGTAAACACGAGGCTAGACCTGCCAAGTTCCATGGGGTGTGTTTTCTCTTATGTTCAGAGTAGGTTATTTACTGTATTCCCTGTTCCCCATTTACTCCATGTCCTACTCAGCAGATTTCAACCTGCTGAAGCAGGAGGCAGACAAGGACTCTTTCTGATCTGTAATCTGTAGCTCTTCAAAAATGTTCAGTGAGCTGACATGCATTTTTATTTGTTTGGGATTATGTACCACTATTATCAAAAGCGTTGCCCATTGCAATAATCCCTTCTGTGGATAAAATAATGTTTTTGCCACAATGAACATGGTTTAGTCAATTCCAACACAAACAGAGAGAAAAAAGAGCCCTGAGCATTGGGAGGAAAGTCTATTTAACAGGCTGATCCTCAGAGAGACGTAAATTAATGAGTGTATTAGTTGATTACCAAACTTGCAATTTAAATGGGGGTAGGGGGAAAAAGAACATTACAGTATAATAATTCATATGCAAGCCTAAGCAGCTAAGGAAAAAATAAAAAAAATAAAATAAAAATTGAATTAGACCTAAAGATCTGCTATCCTCTCCTCACCTTAGCGCTCACCAAATCGAGCATATCGCACAATTACAGCTGCTTCATCTTTAAATGAGTTAGTTAACACATTGCATGAATACATTCTAGCCAACTTTAATATAGCTTGGTAGATTGTTCAAAGGCAAATCTTGTGGCCACATTATGGTTTGGTATAATAGTCAGCCCATAAAGCTGGGTTGAGTAAGCCATGGTTCAGAGACCATAAGCATGGGCCAATGTGCTAGTTGATAATGCAATGCAACCCTTTTTCTGAATCTTCCTTTTAAGCTATTCTTGGCAAGCCTA
>NC_139525.1:14787396-14834896 GCF_947247035.1 Vipera ursinii
GCCATCCAAACCTTAATTCCTGATCTTCCAAATCAAGTAGCCTCTTGTTCTGGAGGTTCACTCATTCTTTTAGCCAGACCAAACAACATGCATCAAAATACAATTTCAAATCTGGTAAACCCAAACCCTTTCTTTCCTTAGCATCTTGTAGTAACTTATATCTAATCCTTGGTTTCTTCCCTTGCCATATAAACTTGGGAATATCCCTCTGCCATTGTTTAAATGGAGCATCAGTTGCAAGTACTGGTATTGTCTGAAACAGCAAGAGCATCTCTTGCAAAACGTTCATCTTAATTACAGACTTTATGTATGTTCATGGCAGCGAGACTATGCATCAAAACGGAAGGATCTTTCGATTCCCACTATGGATGAATGGCTGCAAAAGTTGATGGAGTGAGCAGAGATGGCTAAATTGGCTACCTATAGGGATGTGGTGGCTCAGTGGGTTAGGACGCTGAGCTTATCGATCAGAAGGTCGGCAGTTTGGCAGGTCGAATCCCAAGCGCCGCGTAACAGAGTGAGCGCCTGTTACTCGTCCCAGCTTCTGCCAACCTAGCAGTTCGAAAGCACGTAAAAATGCAAGTAGAAAAATAGGGACCACTACGGTGGGAAGCTAACAGCGCTCCGTGCGCCTTTGGCATCTAGTCATGCCGGCCACATGACCATGGAGACATCCTCGGACAAGCGCTGGCTCTTCGGCTTTGAAACAGAGAAGAGCACTGGCCCCTAGAGTCGGAAATGACTAGCACGCATGTGCGAGGGAACCTTTACCTTTACCTAGGGTCTGACTGCACATCATCTCCCAGGAGAACTTGACTAACCAGGATGTAGTCAAAAGATGGTTGCATCCACAGCCTCAAGGATCCCATCCACTTTCTTAAGAGTTACTGTATACATTCAAGCTTATCTATGGAGATTCTCAGTCATTCAGGTCATAGTTATCCCAAAGATGCTTTTTCACGAGGCAACTGGACTTTCTTGTTGTTGTTTTTCTTTCTTTCTTTCTTTCTTTCTTTCTTTCTTTCTTTCTTTCTTTCTTTCTTTCTTTCTTTCTCTTTCTTTCTTTCTTTCTTTCTCTTTCTTTCTTTCTTTCTTTCTCTTTCTTTCTTTCTTTCTTTCTTTTTCTCTTTCTTTCTTTCTTTCTTTTTCTTTCTTTCTTTCTCTCCTTCCTTCCTTCCTTCCTTTCTTTCTCTCTTTTTTTTGGAAAACATTTCACTTCTGAAGAAGCTTCTTGGATGAGAAGCTAAATGTCTTCAAAAGAAAAAACAAGATAGTCCAGTTGCCTCATGAAAAAGCATCTTTGGGATAGGCGCTTATCCTAGATAGCCAAGCCAAAGCATTTCTCCGTCACCTCAATAGGACAAGCACAATCACAGAATCCAGTTTAAACCAGAGCCAATAAACGCTATCCATCAGATCTCTTGAATAATTCCCACAATGGCCTTGGAGATATTCCTCTGATCTTTTTCTCTCTAACAGGAATTGAGTCATATTAAACAGCTACACCTGTGTGGATGCAATAAAAGCAGCAAAAAACAAACAAACAAACAAACCAGCAACAACCCTAAACACTTACATTAGGAGCTGAATCCTTCCTCACCTCTGATGGTGGGATCCATTGTTAACATCATATTTAATATGTTTAGCGCATTAGTGATTTAATGAACTGAGGTGGGCACTGTAATGTTCATACGCTGTTGTGTGGATTTTTGTATTGGGTTTTATGTGCAGACTCTGTGGGCTACCTAGAGTCTGACTGACTTTAGGTGATAGACAAATCCCATAAGGGATGATAGATACAGAGACAGAGACAGAGGTAATAGAGATAGAGATAGAAACAGAGATGAGGCAGAGATAGATAGAAATAGATAGAGATAGCTATTGGTAGCTGGCTAGCTAGATGATGGAGAGAGAGAGAGAGAGAGAGAGAGAGAGACAGACAGACAGACAGACAGACAGACAAATACATACATACATACATACATACATACATACATACATACATACATACATACAGTAGTGTGATTCAGCTGGTTTGCACCACTTCGGCAGAACCAGTAGCTAACTTTTGTTGCCCAGGCCCAGAATGGACTTCTGGAAGCGGCATCTACACCGAGAACCGGTTGTTCACCTATTTGAATCCCACCACTGGATAGGTAGGTAGGTAGGTAGGTAGGTAGGTAGGTAGATAGATAGATGATAGATAGATAGATAGATAGATAGATAGAACAAACCTTTGGGAAACCCCTTAGACACACCTGTTCATTCTTGACTTACCTGCTTCTCCCCACTTCGCTTCTTGTAGTTCAGAAGCAGTTCCACAGCCCCCACAACTTCTTTTCGTATTGCATACAGGAGGGCGTCGCCCACATAGATATTGTGGCTGAGTAACAACTCCATAATCTCTAGGTTTTCGTTCTCTATGGCTATTAGAAGGGCACTGCGACCAAGAGGGTCCATGCAGTTGATGTTGATGTTGTAGTAGATCTCCGCCTCCTCCAAGGAATGCTTCACGCTGGCATAGTCCCCCTTCTCCACGGCACTGAGGTAGGCCTTCTCCTCTGAGGACAGCTCCACTTCTGCCCGGACAATTTGCAGTGGGATCCGGTCTCTATAGGGGGAGTAGTTTACTTTTTTGTAATAGAGCTGAGCCATTTTTCATAGCGACTGGGTGGCCTGTTTGGAAAGAAAAAAAAGGAAGCAGCTGTCAGGCGCCAGGGAAATCAGGAGATTCAGGCAGTTCAAATGAGTGTAAAGATTCATGGCAAACTTAAGCTCTCGACAAGAATCTGACCAACCAACAGTCAAGGGAAATGAGCGGCAGATAAGAGAGGCATTCAAGATGGGCTAGACCAGGGGTCAGCAACCTGAAACAGTGAAAGAGCCACTCAGAACCGGTTCCCTCACAAAATGAAAAACTGGGAGCCGCAAAAAATGTGTGCACGTGTGCGTACATGCGCACATGCGCAGAACAGAGTTTGACTGAAGAGTGGAGCCAAGGCGAGATATGCACCTACCCTGCATATTTGAATTGATTGGTTGAACTTTTTTAGTCCCACTTTTTTGGGGGGGGACTGCACATGGCAGAGGACTGGGAGCCGCAGGAGATGGCTGAAAGAGCCGCATGTGGCTCCAGAGCCACAGGTTGCAGACCTGTGGGCTAGACTTAGATCTCTTGCAGGCATGCAGGGACTTGTGACTTATGACGAGCTTGATCCCTCACTGAATTCACTATTGGGAAAGACTACAGGAAGAACATAAGACACCAACTTTTCCTGAACCTGAACTCCTCCAGATGTATTGGATTAGCTCTTCTGATTCTGGAATGCATGGGTGATCTTGAAAGTTGAGGGGGAAAGATGCTGCCTATGAAACAAGCTGACAAGAGAGGCAGGAGCCCACAGCCATTTAATGGTCAGCTACAGAAACTTAGGGAAGACCCACCCTAAGTAGTTAAAAGTGCAGCAGGAAGTTTATACATTCAGATTTGCAAGATTCTGGTAATGTAGTCCTACAATACAATAGAATCAGTTGTGTTTCTTGTCTGCTTTACCTGAGAGGGCTGACAAACTACCAGTTAGGCGGTTGGTTCTGTGAATTCTGTGAAAATCAAGCTGTAATCTATCTGGCAAGTACCAAGTTAGGAAAGGTAAATATAGCAATAGCACTTAGACTTATATAGCGCTTCACAGTTCTTTACAGGCCTCTCTAAGTGGTTTACAGAATCAGCGCATTACCCCCAACAATCTGAGTCCTCATTTTACTAACCACAGAAGGACGAAAGGCTGGGTCAACCTTGAGCTGGTCAGGATTGAAGTCCTGGCAGTGAGCAAAGTTAGCCTACAATACTGCATCCTAGCCACTGCACCACTATGGCTATGTACTTTTAAAGGAGTTTTTATTAATGATTGGATTGGATTGGATTGGATTGGATTGGATTGGATTGGATTGGATTGGATTGGACTGGGTTGGGTTGGGTTGGGTTGGGTGGAATGGGATGGGATGGGATGGCAGGGGATGGGATTTTTATATCTGCCCATCTCAACAAGTGACTCTGGGCAATCATAGAAACGTTAAATAATTAAAACAATACCCACGTGGTCACTGAGTACAATTATTACCATCGATGTAAAAGAAATGTGGCCCTTAACACACTCAGGACCCATTTTTGTCACCTTAATTATCACTAGATTGGGAGGATTTTTTTTCTTTACTCTTCTATAATTTGTCTCTGCAGTATGTTAGCCGGTGTATAGGATGAAGCCTGAGAAGAATCAAAGCAGTATTTCAATTGGATCATAAAGCTTTCAGCATCTAAATCAAACATCTTCAACCTGTGCCCTCCAGATGTGTAAATTCCTATTCAGAAGTTGTGGGTGCTCCATCACTGGATGTTTTTAGGAAGAGATTGGACAGCCACTTGTCCGGAATGGTATAGGGTCTCCTGCTTGGGCAAAGGGTTGGACTAGAAGACCTCCAAAGTCCCTTCCAATTCCATTATTCTGCATGTCACCCAGAATTCTTACAGTGCTCAAAATAGGAGTCTCTTCCAGATTTCAAGTACGAAGCAAACTCAAGACCAACATTCCTTTACACTGGAGACGCTCACATTTCAGGGTAAGACTCTGCCTACAAAACATGTGCCTTAAAATGCTTCCTGCGAAGAAACAATGGCAAATGCATGGTGGTCTAGGAACAGACAGGAAAGGTCAAAGGTTGTTGCCAAATTTACATGAATGTACACAGATGCTGAACTCTCTTTGATTTCTAACTGCAGATTCAGAGATGCTCAATATGTGTGAACCAACTGCAGTCCCTAAAACATTAATGAAATACTGACATATCTGAAGTGACACCTTTTTACAGTGTCCTGTTAATGAGCAAGCATCTTTTCCATTACTTTTTCAGTCTTCTGACGTTCTTCCCAAGCACTCTCTGTGTGACCTTGCAGTAGTTTTATTTACATTCTGACACATTTAATTATTTTTAGTGCAACCTCCTCTCTTTTCACAATTTATAAATAAATCTTGACGAGGATTTCAGGCTATGGAAGGGCAGGCTGAATTCTTTCGGTCCACGGATGCTACCGCCAAGTGCAAGACGGTTCTCTCTTGAGCAAAAACTGCAAATTGAACGCGAGTTCTTTCTAGCCAATTAAACCTCCGGGGGTACATGGTCTCTAATCCCCAAAAGGAAGATAGAATAAAATGAGTTGGAGGGCGATGGTGGGAAAAACTACCGCCAGGGACTTTAATGTCCATAAATGCTGAAAGTTTCATTAAACTGCTTTCAGTGGGCGCAGTGCTTAAAACTGCATTTAAAAAAATGACACGGTTGGAACTAAACTAAAAGACCTAGAATAAATAAAAAAAGTTAAGAGTTCATTCCATAGCTGTCATTCTGTCACCTTCTTGAATCCTTCCATCTTGACATTGTGGGTTTCTAACAAAAAGGATGCTTCAGCACTCTTGCAATTGTATGATTATGGGCAAGGAAGGGAGATAGAACACATCTGGAAATTAATGTACACCCCAAAAAGGTACAAAAATATCAATCTATGGCTCCTGCCATCCCTTTCATACGGGAGGCATTGTTTAAGACTGTTAAATAGTGGGCTCCGGACCGCATGGCCAAGATGGATGACTTAGGACATCAGGGTTCAGCATCCCAATTCTTTATTGATGTAGCACAGACTGGGTGAACAAAGGGGCAACTGCCCCACTTACTGTATATACCTAGCTAGGTATACTTGAAACCAATCCCATTATCTGGATTTCCCACCAAAGACTACCCTGCCAATCCGGACACCTGGTGGTGTCAGTGGCTTATGTCTGTGTAACATCCCCTATGTACATAACAAAGACGCTTCCAGGTTGAAAGGATTAGCCAGTGACATCGTTGCCTGGTGGACGCCCATGGGGGCTCCTTTCATGTCCCCGTCAAGGAACTGGAGCAAATGATGGGACTCACCCCCCCCCCCCACCATGCCGCAGCACTCAGGTCTCCAACACTTGCTTGCTAACCTCCAATTCACCATCCTAACCACATGAGCCACCGATAGGCATTGTTCTATCAAGTGATACTTGACAAGAAACCAGAGTTTGCTTATTTATATTGTTTCCATTTGCCTGCCTAGTGTATTCAAGAATTTAAAGAAAAATTTAAAGAAGGCCACCAGACAGCCAGAGTAAATCTCCCAGTCCTTCAGTTTCAACCTTAGGCTTTTTCACAGCTGGAACTGATTGTATTTCCAACCAACATTTTTCAGAGAGTTTTCTTTAGCAAGATTTCTTGAGACAAAAGGTATGAGGTTAAAAAGATTGCATGAATTCCAGCAACTGAAGTATTTTTCATTTAGGACCAATTCACATCCATGACCCTGCGGGCAGGAAGATGCTGTGATTATCTTCCTAGCCCTCTTCCTATGTTCCAATGAGTAGCTGGGTCTCTTGGTTACGAACAGGGACCCCTTGAACCTGGTTGTTTAGGTACCGATCTCCAAAACCTTTATTAGTCTAGCCATCAACTCTTAAATTCCGGGTTGGAAATGTTTTAGCAGCCCTTCCTTGGAATACAGTGGCGCTTATTATTTATTTATTTAAAGCGCGATGAGAACATGACAGGAGAGAAGGAAACAGATACGGTACACACTCTATGTGATTTTATATCAAACTTCTGTGGGGATACGGCAGTGGCCTCATAACTGGATGTCCAGTTCAACTATCCAGGCGATTGCCTCTGGCGGATGCTTCGTGCAAGTCTTCTAGGGCAGCAGTCCCCAACTTTTCTAGTTCTGTGGACCGGTAGAGGGGTGTGGGTGGGGGGAGAGAGGGATGGTTTTGCACATGATGCTTGCACAAATGCTGCTTTACGTGCCTGTTTGCTGCTTAAAGGTCAAGGTTCCCCCACACATGCGTGCTAGTCGTTTCCGACTCTAGGGGCCGGTGCTATATCTCTGTTTCAAAGCCGAAGAGCCAGTGCTTGTCCGAAGACATCTCCGTGGTCTTGTGGCCAGCATGACTAGACGCCAAAGGCGCACGGAACGCTGTCACCTTTGCTGCTTAGGTGGCCAATAAAAAACAGAATACCAGAATAACAGAGTTGGAAAGGGCTTTGGAGGTCTTCTAGTTCAAACCCCTGCTCAAGCGGAAGATCCCATACCATTCCAGAAAAGCTGCTGTCCAGCTTCTTCTTAAAAACGTCTAGTGGTGGAGCACCCACAACTTCTGGAGGCAAGCTGTTCCACTGGTTAATTGTTCTCACTGAAATTTCTCCTTAGTTCTAGGTTGTTTCTCTTCTTGATTAGTTTCCATCCGTTGCTTCTTGTCTTGCCTTCTTTGGAGAGTAGGTTGACCCCCTCTTCTTTATGGCAGCTCCTCAAATATTGGAATACTGCCATCATGTCTCCCCTTGTCCTTCTTTTCACTAGACTAGACATACCCGATTCCTGCAACTGTTCTTCATAAGTGAACTTCTTCACTAATACTTCATCATTCACCACTCTTGTGACCAACAATTCTCCTGTTCCCAGAGGTGGAAATGCTGGCAGGCAGGATAACTCCATGTTATAGTGACGTTATTCTGTTTCCCACCAATTTTCATACTAGGAAAAGTAGCTGATTCTGAGGGAGATGATGGCATCTCTCTGTTCTGGTAAGAATGTGAGATGGCATTTAAAAATGTCCATTTCCTTTAGGCACCCTTCGACTAAAATCCTAAGACGTCACCTTGTGATGAGATGCCATGAGCAGAGAAAAGGGGAATAGAACATGAGCTGCACTCAGCATGCCCACGTAAGAAAAAAAAAGGGCTAAATTATTAATTTAATCCAGCAGATTCCACCGGTGTTCTCCAAGTCAAGAGGAAGTGTTCTCTTGCCCTCGTCTAAAAGCGCACAAATATCAGCCACCAGAGCTGTGCACCATTTCAGAGCTTTTGAGCCTTGCCACATTCTCTCTTCCAACTGACTTTTTAGCTAGAAGATCTTCAGTGGGAAATTGAAAAGACTAATGGAAAACAAACATCTATTTCTGCCACCATCTTTGTTTTTAAGAATGTCTGTGAGCCTCATTAGGTCCCATAGGAGTCCATAGAAAATGATAGCAGCTTTGCACGGGTGTATGCCCAACCCGAAGCGCTAGAAGGATGCAGGAGAAAGATAATTTAACAATTCCTTTTTAAAAATCAGGAGAGTGTGAGTTCTAGTTCTGCATTAGGCATGAAAGCCGTCTGGGTGACTTTGAGCCAGTCACTAGGTCAGGGGTCCCCAACCTTGGCAACTTTAAGACCTGTGGACTTCAACCCCCATGGCTGGCTGGGGAATTCTGGGAGTTGAAGTCCACAAGTCTTAAAGTTGCCAAGGTTGGGGGCCCCTGCACTAGGTGATTGTGAGTTCTAGCTCTGCCTTAGGCACACAAGCCTTCGGCGTGAAAGCTGACTAGGACTTTGAGCCCATCATCAGGAAACTGAATTCTAGTCCTGTGTTAGACACAAAGCCAGCTGGGCAACTATAGGCTAGTTGAGCTTTCTCAGGGTTGTTGTTTTGGGGAAAATAAGAGGAGGAATATTAAATAGGTTCATCTTGAATTATTTTTTTTTAAAAAAAGCAGGATATAAATAAATAAAAGAATAGAGTGCTAACTGAAGCTCACATATGTGAAGAGCACCCATTGTGGAGAAGACAGTCCTCAGGGTCAGCCATTTGCAACTTCCACTGTTATCAGTGAGGAAACCAACTGATTCACAGGAAACAGTAAGAAAAAGAAAATGAGGAGAGAAAAAAAAAACCCAGCCTTCGCGATAACTTGGTTGAAATTGGGAAATGATTCAGTTGCTGAAATTCTTGTACGAGTGTCCCTTTGTTCTTAATAAAGCTACTCTGACGATTGTGCCTAGAAAATAATTTCAGTTTAGATGGAGTTTCTCAGTCCTAGCAACTTTAAGCTGTGTAAGGTTCAACTCTCAGGCTTCCCTTGCCAGCAAGGGAATTCTGGGAGCTGAAGGCCACATAGCTTAAAGAGGCAGAGACACAACTGTCACAGATCTAAATCTGTGACAGATAAACCTTTCTTGACAACTCCCAACTCTGGAATTTGACTTCAGTCTGGCTTCTAATCCACAAGAATATTAACACCACAAGAGTGTCAAGACCCAAAAGTGTCACGAATCAAAGGATATAGAGATGATGTGACAGATTCATTACAACCGTGTCTAAAGAACTGAGAGTAATAATTTACTCAGGGAAAGATTAATACTCCGAGTACCCTTCTTTCTTCAATTAGCTCTGGTTGATATATTTATATCTGGATGGAGGCTTTGAATCTCCAGTATATAACCTTCTGTTTGATGGCTGAGCTAGAACATGCTGGAACCATTTCCATGACAACCCAACATTATGCCTTGATTCCAACTTTTAGCAATTTTCTGACAACTTCAATCCCTGAATGGACTCATTACTGAAAGAATGCACTCCACGCACGAGCATTTATTTCTCTTTTGAAAGAAAAAAAGAAAGAAAAGAAAATTGTTTTTTTTTAGCAAACTGAATGAAAATCTGCAGAGCATTGCTTTCTGCATAACAGTAACAAAATAATAGCCAGATATTGTTACACTACAGCGGAGGTGGGAAATTAGGGCAATGTTATGACCCATGGACTTCAACTCCTAGAATTCCTGAGCCAGCCTGGAGTCCACAAGTCATTAAGTTGCCTTAGCTACCCACTCCTGCAGTACAGACTGACATGATGCCCAAAGTCGTAAATTTGGGTCACTCTCCGGATGGAGTCCCAAAGGTGCTTTTTCAAAAGGCAACTGAACTTCCTTCGTTTTTCTTTGAAGACGTTTCGCTTCTCATGCAAGAAGATTCTTCGGCTCTGACTGAATGGTGGGGAACGGAAAGATTTATATTCCTTGCGTTCATCTGGTTGTTAATTCTCTTTCTGAGAGTGATTGAGACCACTTGGAGGTTTATCTGTGCCCTCAGGGTCACATGAATCCTATAGTCTGCCTTTCCCCCCCCCTTGGAAATCCATTCTGACTCCTGCACCGTTCAAAGGGTGTTCATCCCAAACCGCATAGATAAATTCTATGGAGTTTTTCAGTCCTCCAGATCATGGCTGTCCCAAAGGGACTGAATGAATGGTGCATAAACCTCCAAATGGCTTCAAATGACTCTCAGAAAGAGAATGAACGACCAGATGACTGCGAGGAACATACGTCCTTCCATTCTGCAGCATTCAGTCAGAACTGAAGAAGCTTCTTGGACGAGAAGTGAAATGTCTTCCAGGAAAGAAAGAAAGAAAGTCCAGTTGCCTTTTGAAAGAGAAGCGACTTTGGGACAAGCATGTCTTGGATGACTGAGTATCCACATAGACAATTCTTCAGATGGAGGGAGACAAGTCCCTGTGTTCAAACTATAACATCTGACACCGCCAACCGTTTCCTTTTCATAAATGAGAACTGCTGGGCCAAAGCAGGAAAAAAAACCATTTCACACCCCTGTGCAAATCCATATGAAATTCCACAGACCTGCTTTATCTTGTTCATTGGCTGCTTTATTTTGTAACTGATAAGTGGTGGCATTTATCAGCTCCGACCCATCTTGATAACGTGGAGCATGCATCTCTATAATGTCTTTTTGACTCAGGAAGGCATTGCTCATGCAATGGAGCTAGCTGTCTGCTTCACCAAAAGGGAGAGAGAGAAAAAAAAATCAGTATTTGGTACACAAGAATTTGTGGGGAGGTGTTTTGGTTTTTCCCCCCCCCCACTACTAGTCTATTGGGATCCTGAGTGAGCAGCAAAGCTGAAATAAACAGACAAGAGCAGATATCTGGATGAACCATCTGCCGGCAGACAAAATAGCACATTGAGCTATTTGTCATTTCAATAAATTCACTTGGGAAGCTACAACTGGGGTTCATTATTTTAAATACTGTCACTACATCATATATAGCTGTTTGGCCATTTTGTCAGGAGACAGTTGCATTTCTAAGATGCTACAGATTTCCAAACAGCCATTTAAAGCACAGCTACCATGACGTAAGCAGAGACGTGTAAAAGAGTCAAAAAAGTTTGGATACAAATACAGGTATTGATTCAGAAGATTTTAAAGACTAGCCTGCAAGTGAAGCCAAAGAGTTGTTTTTTTTTTTTTGGGACCGCAGGTAGGTCTCGATTTACGAGCAGAAATTCCATGGCTAAGCAAGGCAGTCGTTGAACGAGTCACAACGCTTTTGGCCACCAGTACATGAATTGTGCAGTCATTGAGTTGACCCAGCTTCCCCCATTGATTTTGTTTGTGGGCACTCAGCCGGGAAGGGTTGCAAATGGTGATCACGTGACCCTGGGACCCTGCAACCATTGCAAGTACATGCCAGTTGCCAGGCGTCCAAATTTTGATCATGTGACTGTCGGGGCTGAGATACTCATAAAGTGTGAGGCCAGGTCCTAAGTCGCTTTTCTCAGTGCCATTGTAAAACTAAATGATCTCTAAATGAACGGTTGGAAGTCAAGAGTTACCTGTCCTGGATTGTTGTTGTATATAAAACAACTGCCGCAAGTTTATAATATGCTCGAAAATGAAAAGATTGGACACTAGAATGGCTGCAGGACTTGGGTTTGGCTAGTCTAAAGAAAAGAAGAAATAGGGATGACATGATAGCAGTGTTCCAGGATTTGAGGGGCTGCCACAAAGAAGAGGGGGTCACATTGTTCACCAAAGCACCAGAGGGAAGGATGAGAAACAATGGTTGGAAACTGACCAAAGAGAGAAGCAACCTGGAATTAAGGAGAAACTTCCTGACAGTGAGGACAATCAACCAGTGGAACAGCATATCTCCAGAAATCGTGGGTGCTCCATCACTGGAGGTTTTCAAGAACAGACTAGACATTCACCTGTCTGAGATGGTATGGGTTCTCCTGCTTAAGCAGGAGGCTGGACTAGAAGACCCCCAAGGTCCCTTCCAGATTTCTTTTCTATTCTATTCTATTCTATTCTATTCTATTCTATTCTATTCTATTCTATTCTATTCTATTCTATTCTATTCTATTCTATTCAACTCTACTCTACTCTACTCTACTCTACTCTACTCTACTCTACTCTACTCTATTCTATTCTATTCTATTCTATTCTATTCTACTCTAACTCTACTCTACTCTACTCTACTCTACTCTACTCTACTCTACTCTACTCTATTCTAACTCTACTCTACTCTACTCTACTCTACTCTACTCTACTTTACTCTACTCTACTCTACTCCATTCCATTCCATTCCATTCCATTCCATTCTATCCAAAACAGGGGAACGTTTGGTGAAGATGATGGAGTTTGCAGACATGTCTCAATTGACTTTTTCTGATCAGAGAAAAAACAATATCAGCATTTATGGCTGATTGGAAACTTCTTATGCACATCTTGCATGTAACAGAAAAAAATGCATATGATTTGTGATTTGGATGGTTAGGGGGGGAAAATGGATAATAGAAAAAAAGAGCCTTGGTGGAGCAGTTGGCTAATGCCTCCTTAAGTAACACCAGCTGCCTGCAATTAGTACAGGTTCGAGTCCCACCAGGCTCAAGGTTGACTCAGCCTTCCATCCTTCCGAGGTAGGTAAAATGAGGACCCAGATTGTTGGGGGCAATAAGCTGACTTTGTAATAATGCCGCTTGGGGGGGGGGGCGAAAGCCCTAATAAGCAGGCATATACATAGAATGAAGGCTACTGCTAAGCTTGTAAGCCGCCCTGAGTCTTCGGAGAAGGGTGGGATATAAATGGAATTTTTTTAAAAAAAGAGTGGGTTTTTTTGCAATCAGAGTGCGGCATAATTTTCTAATCGTCACTAGATTTGCTGCAAAGAAAATCACAACTCCTTTCTACTTCTTTTTATCTTTTCTGTCTGCAGTTTTCTTTTCTTTTCTTCCTTTTTTTCCCTTTATTTCTGTAGTAGTTGATGTTTCATGTTTCATGTTTCATGTTCTCTTTTGAGCTTTTAATAAAATTTATATTTAAAAAGATTAGAATGTAAGTATTTCTGCTGCCCTCCTTTTCCTACGCTCCAAAACCAGACTGCAAAATGCCAGACTGCCTCCTATGGTGACCTCCAGCATAAGAGAGGTCTCAAGTCTGAGAAAAGAGGAGAGTATTTCAAATGGGTTTCTAGGAAAAAAAGGTCTCAAGAGGGTCAGAATGAGCCTGCCTTAAGGAATTTGCTAAAAAAAAATGAGGGCTAGCATTCAGGGCTATTTACGGTACTTGCCAACTTTACTTTTATTTTACAGGTGCTTTTCCTGATCCTTTCCTACTTAATAACATGTTTGAAAAGGTTAAAACAAAGGAAGGGGTTGAAATCTAGAAAGAAATAATCTAGAAAAAAAGGAGGACTAGAGGTGACACGATAGCAGTGTTCCAGTATTTGAGGGGCTGCCCCAAAGAAGAGGGGGTCAAGCTATTCTCCAAAGCCCCAGAAGGCAGAGCAAGAAGCAACAGATGGAAACTAATCAAGGAGAGAAGCAACCTAGAACTAGGAAGGAGGGAGAGGAGGAAGGAAGAGGAGGAGGAGGAGGAGGAGGAGGAGGAGGAGGAGGAGGAGGAGGAGAATGAAGGCTACTTGATGGTCTCTGAGTTTGGTGGTTTTCTTGCAGATGTTTCATAACCCAACTAGGTAACATCATCAGTGCTAGAAGAAGGGAGGAGTAGGAGGAAGGAAGGAAGAGGAGGAGGAAGGAGGGAGAGGAGGAAGGAGGATGAAGAGGAGGAAGGAAGAGGAGGAGGAGGAGAATGAAGGCTACTTCATGGTCTCTGAGTTTGGTGGTTTTCTTGCAGATGTTTCATAACCCAACTAAGTAACATCATCAGTGCTGTAAGGGAATGGGATTTGAGGAGGAGGAGGATGGCAATTAGGACTGTGGGATCCTTGGTGTGCTCTAAGCTTGGTTGTTTTCTTGCAAATATTTCATTACCAAACTGAGGTGCAATGTGGACTAACCTCCTCAGGCGATGTGAATTTGTCATGGCTAAACAGTCTACACAGTCTGATTGCTGGACTTCCCAAGGACCTCCCAGCAAACAGCAGCAGCAGGAGTGTGAAAAATAAAAAACAACAACACTTAATGCTGTATTTTGTTACAGCATACAAAATAAATAAATGAGTCCATTACCAAACTAGGTAACATCATCCGTGTGCCAGACCGTCCAGCACTGATAATTTTACCTAGCTGTATAAAGAAACGTCTGCAAGAAAACAACCAGGCTCAGAAAGCATCAAGGGCCCACAGCACGTAATTTAAAAAAATTAAATGTGACAACTGAGAATGCCTAATATATCCTTTCTATTTTCAGATCAAAAACAGGTAATGGAGAACTCTACAAACTAAAGAAGAAATGCGAATGGTTAAAAAAACAAAAATCAGAATGCCGCAATGTGCACAGATGACAATGCCGGCCTCACAAAAACTCCTCGCACAACATTTTCCCGTTTCTTTGTATTATGTTGCTCGAAACTAATGGACACTTGATTGGCACAGCCTAAATTTAGCTGCCACCCAATGTTCTACCTTTATGAGCTGTGGCTTAAAAGATTTTCAGGGAAGTGGCCGTCTCATAGAATCAGACCGCATAACCGGGATTTCGGCCCCATCCCTTTCCTTTTAAACACTCACACAAAAGATGAACCCCAGGGATAGAAGCATTCAGCTCGAGCAATTTGTGTCAAAGTTATAGCCGCAGAAGCAGAGAAAACCCAGTGCAAAGAAAGGATAAAACGTCTGAACTTTGCTTCTTATATGAAACCAAGTCCAGGGAGTCCTTGACTTAGGACTACAACTTACCCCAACATTTCCGTTGCTAAGTGAGACATTGGTTAGTTTGAATTTTGCCCCGTTTTACAACCTCCCGTTACTTGCCCCAGCTCCTGACCACATAGCACTTTGAAAGCATGCAAATGCAAGTAGATAAATAGGTACCACTTCGGCGGGAAGATAACAGCATTTCGGGCACCTCGGCATATAGTCATGCGGCCATGTGACCACAGAAGCATCTTCAGACAATGCTGGTTCCCTAGGCCAAGAAACTGCTCCCTAGAGTCAGACACAACTCAGCAGGGGAAAACTTTACTTTTTTCTACAGCAGGGGTGTCAAACTCGCAACCTCATGTGATGTGTCGTGACGTATCGTGACTTTTTTTCCATTGCCGGCAATGGGGTGAGTGCAGTTTTGCCATGACACATCAGGCCCATGGGCTGGCAGTTTGACACCCCCGTTATACAGTTTTATAACGCCCATTTTTAATCAGTGATGGCAAAGCCAAACAAACCCCACCAACTGTAGCTAAAGTAAGAAAAGCTGGCAGGTCCTTGCAGATTATATTTGTGACTTCCTGGATGATCCACACGCTTGGCATGATTTTATTTATTTATTTATTTATTTATTTATTTATTTATTTATTATTTATTTGATTTTATATACCACCCTATTCCCGAAGGACTCAGGGCGGTTTACAGGGCAAGTTAAAACAATACAAATAAGTACATTTTAAAATAGAATTAAATAAGACTAGCCCACAATTAAGCAAATTAAAATTAAATTAAATTAAATTAAATAATTAAAATTAAAATTAAAATTAAAATAATTAAAATTAAAATTAAAATTAAAATTAAAATTAAAATTAAAATTAAAATTAAAATTAATTAAAATTAAAATTAAATTAAAACCCCCTCAGTCCAGGCCAGCAAGATCAAACAACCAAGTTTTAAGGTCCTGGCGAAACGAGCGAAGGTCTGGGGCAGTCCGAAGTTCTACCGGCAGTTCATTCCATAGGGCAGGTGCGCCCACAGAGAATGCCCTCCCCCTTGGAACCATCCCTCGGCACTCCCTAACCGGCGGAACCCTAAAAGGCCCTCCCTGTGGGAGCGCACAGGACACTGGGAGGCTGATGCTGGCAGCAGGTGCTCCCTGAGATAATCCGGACCCATGCCATTTAGGGCTTTATAGGTCGTCACCAGCACCTTGAATCTCACCCGGAGGAGAATTGGAAGCCAATGCAGCTCGCGGAGAAGAGGTATTACATGAGAGTATCGGGAAACTCCCAGACTTTTGAAAGGACAACAACTCTGAGAAAAATTGCCCTTTTGCAAGACTACATTTCCTTTGTGCTTTGGTACATTGTAAAGCTTTAGTAAAGAGTTTGTCAGCTTTTCCAGGCTGAAAGTATTTTTAAATACTTTTTAAAATGTCTTTGAAGCAGGACTTGAGCTGCTTCAAGAATTGGAATGGCGAGGAATCCAAGTTCCTGATATTTATAGATTTATCAACTCTGGTTATGAAATATATCCTCACACAACTGGCTTTAATTATCACTTTGGTTGACTTAGGGAACAATTACTTTTTTCATTCAGGCTCATGTCATGTTGGGTGACCTGTTATGCAATAAAAACTAGCATCAAACTGTTGTTATCTGCATAGAGTAGAATAGTACCCATATGAACATTCAGTAACAAAATAATGCAAACATTCAGAAGCTAAAAGGATCAAAAGGAATCTGATAGCATATTTTCAGATTAATACATTTTATTAATTCATCATAAAATTTTATGTGTCATTGCAAAATGATGACACCAACACAATGGCACATAACCAATCAATCAAGTTTGCAACCTTGTATTCCAAATGCATTCATATCTATTAAAGTTGTCCTCAACCTTAAAGAAAATGCAAAACAGGGTTTTGTGGATTGCTTTAGCTGACTCAGTTGCTAGTCCTTATATTTAAAACATTTAAAGCAGAATTAAAACTGAATTGCAAATCGATAAAAGCAAGGATAAAAGATAAGTTAAACAGCGAAATGAGCACTATCAGGTCACCAACCACACCCAAGGTTGCCCACCACTCTCTGATCCCCCACATGAGTTGGCAGAGCCAGCTGTTCATGCTCTTCTGGAAGTTCTGTAGAATGGGGACTAACCCTACCACTGGGGCCAAGTGCCCCATAGTTGTTTACATGAAGTATAAGGAAATGACAAAGAGCTTCAGCAGCAGTTCCAACGAATACTCAGGATGTACATCCCCACATAAAATAGACTAGGGCTCTTCAAACCTGGTCCTTTTATGACTTGTGGACTTCAACTCCCAGAATTCCTCAGCCAGGAATGCTGGCTGAGGAATTCTGAGAGTTGAAGTCCACAAGTCATAAAAGGGCCAAGTTTGAAGAGCCCTGATATAGACAAAGAGAGCCAATTTGATGTAGTGGTTAAGGTCTTGACCTAGAAATAAGGAGATGGCGAATCCTAGTCCTGCCTTAGTCAAGAAAGCCAGCTAAGTGACTTTGGGCCAGTCCCTCTCCCTCACAGGGTTGTTATGGTGAGGAAAATAGAAGGTGGAAGGAATATTAGGTATATTCACCACCTTGAGTTATTTATAAAATAAAATAAAATAATAAAGGTAGATATCATCAAAGAGTACTGCATGATTATTTATTCTAAAAAAGTCTATAATGAGCAGAACAGAGCACTGACACTCATGGATGGATTCCAGAATCCGAATTCTCTTCCCCTTGACACACCACATCATACAGAATTTCCCTCCCTTATTTCCATGTCATGAATCTCATTTACCAATTAATTTAACACAAAAAGTTTCACTTCCCTTTTGAAGCGGCTATCCCTTATCTTGTAAAAACATCCGGGTTGCATTCCACCCGTGCTTTAGTGATTCAAAACCAAGCAGTTAAAGCAAAAGGCTGCCTCTTATATTGTCAGTGCAAAAACATGTCAATGTTTGCACCATTGACAGTAGGATTTTAAAGAATTTTTAAAAAATGCTACATTGCCATTATGTGGTAATGAACATTCTGTTTATGCTAATAATGTCCAACCTCTATTGGTTTTTCCCTCAGAAATCATTTTAAATTTTTAAAAAAAGACTGGGAAGAATAAATGTGATTAATAGACCAATTAACTAAAGGAAATATTTGAAGGGAAAGATGAGATGGATCTTGTTGTTTTCATACCTTCGATCCGAGCCTTGTCCTTACAATGCTTGTAAAGTCTAAGAAATTGCAGAACAAGATGTACTGTTCTTACTCCCCTCCTATTCTGGAGTAGCATTGCTCACCACAAAACTGCTTGTTGTAAGAAGTAAGAAGCCATCATATAGCCCGTTAAGGGCACAAACTGCCTGCCTGCCTCAAAGCTTCTACAATGGTTACAAAAAGCTGTCAAGCCATGATTACAATATGATCCCTGATCGGTTGGGGCGTAGCTGTAATTATTCCAGGAAAGTCGGAGAAAATTGCATAACCTCTTATGTACCTGCTGAATTCACAAGTGAATTTCTGATGTTTAATTATCTGAAATGCCAATTATTTAAAAGATAAAGTGCTCCTTGTTGTTGTTGTTGTTAGTTGCGAAGTCGTGTCCGACCCATCGTGACCCTATGGACAATGTTCCTCCAGGCCTTCCTGTCCTCTACCATAAAGTGCTCCACTTCGATTTAAAAAGTATGCAGACGAAAGTGGGACAAAACATTGTATATAAATGTAAGGCTGGACTTTATTATATTTTGCCATCTGCTGGCAAGTAAAAAAAGCTTTACCTGTTTCTTAGCTGTTTTTTACAGCTACAAAGCTATGTGAAATCCACCCCATGTGTTACTTAGGATTGGGGTGGGGGGTTGTTTCATTTTGTCTTCACAGCAATAAGACTACTTTTTTTGATGGGGTGGGGTTTTGAGTTTATAAGCTTCTGATGTTGTCTTGCTGGAAGCTGATCTGATTTGGCACTTGATCTGAAGCGATCACAATCTTCTCCTAAATGTAGGAAGAGATAAATTAGCTTAAGTATTCCTCTTCTTCTTATAGGTTTGAAAATCAGTCAATGTTCTGTTCATCTATCAGCTGATAGTACAATAGTTTCTGAGAAAAACCCAGGAGAATCTGAAAGAGATGATAGTGCTAGGATTCACACTTCCTGATAAAGACTTCTTCTGATTTTGACAAATCCAAACCTCATGCTTTGTAAACGTCTATGGATGTTCTCAATCATCCAGGTCGTGGTTGTCCCAAAGGGGCTTTTTCAAGAGGCAACTGGACTTCCTTTTTCCTTGAAGACATTTCACTGCATATCCAAGAAGCTTCTTCAGTTCTGACTGAATGGTGGAGGATGGAAGGATTTATATCCTTTGCAGTCATTTGGTCATTAGCACTCTGTACAGATCTGTACTTTGGAGAAACAAAACAACCACATCACCAATATGTGGCACAACACAGGAGAACAAACTCATCAGGATAAGACTCAGCAGTCCATCTGCATTTAAAAGACAAAGGTCGCTCTTTGGAAGACTGTTGTCCACATTATGGACAAAGAGGACCCCTGGTTGGAAAGAGGGGTCAAAGAGACCATCTACATGAAGTTTGAACAGCCCTCTCTCAACAGAGGGGGAGGGATACAACACCACTTATCTCCTGTCTACAACACAGTCCTTTCAGCAGTTCCAGGAAGGTTCCACTCCCATTTGCAAATCCTTCCATCCTCCACCATTCAGTCAGAACTGAAGATACTTCTTGGATGAGAAGCGAAACGCCTTCAAGGGCAAAGTCCAGTCGCCTTTTGAAAAAGCACCGTTGGGACATGCTTCGTAAATCACATTTTCTAGCTTAGCTCAACGAGTGAACCAAATCGCTTACTGCTTTTCCATTAATCCATTCTCAACCAAGGCATGGCTTAATCCAGAAAGTGAATTTTGTCACAGATTTCTGGTCACCTGTGAGAGTGGGCAAGCTTAGATGGACCATGAGCTGGTTTAGATATATTGCTAAGTATCCCATCCTTTGTTTGGATATGGTTTAGCCTGAACTATAAGGTTAGAAATTGAGTCATTTTTAGCTGAGAATTGTTCAAGAAATCATGATCTGAAGTTTCTCAGGCGCTAGAGAAAGGTGTACAATCTCGTTTCTGCCACAGAATCTGCAAATTATGAAATCTTCCTGGAAAATGGCAAGGTGGTGATGGTCTGTGCGAATGTATACAGTGCAGATAGTCCTTGAATTACAGCCATTCATTTAGTGATCGTTCAAAGATACAATGGTACCGAGAAAAGTTACTTATGACCATTTTTCAGGCTTATGACACCTGCAGCATCGCCGTGATCATGTGATCAAAATTCGGACACTTGGACATTAGCAAGTATTTATGGTGGGTCCCAGGGTCACGTGATCCCCTTTGGCGACCTTCTGACAAGCAAAGCCAGCGGGGGAAGCCAGATTGACTTAAGAGCCGTGTTACTATCTTAACAACTCCAATGATTCGCTTAACAACTGGGCAAGAAAGGTTGTACAATGGGGCAAAATTCACTTAAAAACTGTTTTGCTTTAGCAATGGAAATTTTCGGCTCAATTATAGTAATAAGTCAAGGACTACCTGTACTGTCCTTTTTCTATTGTATTTTTTTTTAATTGAGTCATACGGACAAGGAGAACAGAGACTTTGGATTGCAGAAAGAATTCTAGTTGGCTTTATCCCTATCAAACATTTACTGAATAAATCGATTCCCTAGTGTTTGTTTTGGCCATAGCCCAGCGTAATTTAAAAAAAAATCCCCTTGAGGTTGGGGGGGGGAATGTAGGGTTGGTTTTATTTTACTTACAAAGCAAGCCACTTCAAAATGAGAATACAAATTTGCACAGACTCCAAGAGAGAATTCTGTTTAATACAGCCGTTTTAAGTGAATCTGACTTCCTGTGCCCTGGGCACTTTGTTTTTCCTTGCTATCTTTTCAATGCTGCTTTGACTGGGTCAATTTCTTAAGCGGGCTTCATTGTAAGCCACACTTAAACTCGCTGTGCAAATGTACTATTGATGGAGAGGAGAGAACGAACGAAAAGCAGGCATTTCCAAACACCGTGTGCATTTGAATAAGTCAAATTACGAGCGAGAAAAATGGCCAAGCCTATTTCAGCATAAGAAATACCTTACTTTGATTCCCTTCTGTGCATTTACATTTATGGACAGAGAAGATAATGCATTATTCATCAGAGCACACACATAGAGACACGCACATTCACACACACACACACACTTCTTGTCAAAACAGGATGGCCTCTTATTACAAAGATATTCACAAGATAATTTGACATCTTAGGTTGATAATATCTATTCTCTTTTCCCCACCTCTTCTCTTTCTCCCCCATTCCCTTGACTTTTCGCTGAAAATATAAAACACGGAGAAGGGAGGGCTTTTTACAAACTGCAATTTTCCCCGAATCTCCAACATGAAACAAGATACTCAGCAGGATTGCAAAAATAATCGTCTTCTTTTTCTTCTTTTTCTTTTTCTTTTTCTTTCCCTGGTTATATAAGTAGCAGGAGGATGATTTGATGTCAATAAGCACCTTGCAATGGGAAATCATTCAGCTTTGGCAGGGAAGTGTTGCATACAGGGACAGGATGCTACGTCCAGCACAAACAACCAGACCCACACATGTAGAGTTCAAACTAGTTACTTTATTGCTGTATGCCTATTTCACAGGAATCTTCCCAGACAGGCAGATAAAGCTCAGAGGCAGTCAAGGAGGGGAAGAGGGTCAGACCTTATTCTCTTGTGTTTACGTAATGAGTCCGTGTTAATTCCCCTCTTGATCCCTCCTCCCTGATAGGATGGTTGCTCTTCAGCATGTTATGAACAATTGGGGAAAGAAGTCACCATTTCTAAGCAGTGAAGGCACTCTCTGTTCCTGTGCAAAGAATGCCTGATGCCCCTGAACTATGGCTCAGCTTCTAGCAACCAGCTTCTAAGTCACTTGGCGTGACAGCTTTATTCAGACCAAGCCAGAATAGCTGAGCCTTGTAAGTTAAGAGCTCCTTTTCCATCGCAGAAATCACCTGTGGACCACTGACCCCAAAGTATCTCAACACAGGAATCCACAGCAAGGCAACAGGGAGAAGCAAGTGATAAAATATGGGTCTCCAGCCTTCCATATTTGTGTGCAACGTTGGCAAACAAATAGGAAAGCTGATCAGCCTTCAGAGATGGGCCAGGTCAAATAGCAAATAGAGGGTTCCAGAAATGTTGTTTTATTGTTGTAGGGCAGTGTTTCTCAACCCTGGCAACTTTCAGAGATATGGACTTCAACTCTTTCTCTAGGCATAGAACTTAAATCCCATTCTGCCTCATTATATTTTTCATATGGTTACATAAAAAGGTAAAGGTTCCCCCGCACATGCGTGCTAGTCGTTTCCGACTCTAGGGGCCGGTGCTCATCTCCGTTTCAAAGCCGAAGAGCCAGCGCTTGTCCAAGGACGTCTCCGTGGTCATGTGGCCGGCATGACTGGACACCAAAGGCGCACAGAACACTGTTACCTTCCCACCGGAGTGGTCCCTATTTTTCTACTTGCCTTTTTACGTGCTTTCGAACTGCTAGGTTGGCAGAAGCTGGGATGAGTAACAGGCACTCACTCTGTTACGCGGCACTCGGGATTCGACCCGCCAAACTGCCGACCATCTGATCGACAAGCTCAGCGTCCTAACCCACTGAGCCAATGTGTCCCTTTTTATGGTTACATAGTAACAACATAATATTGCTTCTGATTAGGAATATTCCTGAACAGCTTGATGAACAGTAGGCTAGATATCTTCAGGATGACCAAGGTCCAAACATTATATTGCAAGCTCTGCCATTACGTGACCTGTTTGATCAAGTATCAGCTGATGGCCATGTAAGAATATGGATACAATTATGCAAGATATTAATGTCTCCTGCTAATACGACAGGAGGCATTTTACATTTTACAGTAAAACATAGCTGCCATTAGTTAATCCCTTATATTTGTTCTGTTGGGCAGTTCATTGAGTATGGCTAAGAATCATTCACGTAAATGAAAAATGGATGGGGTCAAGGTCATGATAGCAGGGTTCCAGTATCTCAGGGGCTGCCCCAAAGAAGAGGGGGTCAAGCTATTCTCCAAAGTGCCTGAAGGCAGGACAAGAAGCAACAGATGGAAACTAATCAAGGAGAGAAGCAACCTAGAATTAAGGAGAAACTTCCTGACAGTAAGAAGGAGATTTTTAAGAAAAGACTAGACAGCCATCTGTCTGAAATGGCATAGGGCCTCTTTCTCAAGCAGGGGTTTGGAAGGCCCCTTCCAACTATATTATTCTATGTCTATGTCTATGTCGTCCATGGCAGGTGTGTTGGTGTCAAAAGTTGTTTTCTCCTAATTTGGGGTTCTTGGAAACAAACCTGGACTAGATAGAAGCCTTACCCCACCCCCACCCCCAAGCAGTTTTTTCTCTGTAAGGTGGGTCATGGAAATAGCCAGATTAGTCTCTTTCTTTCAGGTACCACTCAAAATTCCCTGTTCTAAGTATCTTTGGAGTTGTGCATTGCTTTGTGATTCCACATACATTTCAGTGTTGTTACCTTAGCTGTTGTCTGCAAGGAATCAAAACCACACGTTACATTCTAGTTAAGCCAATTTATTCCGATTGATTGATTGAAGGGTCTAATTAGGAAATGTCGAAACTTTATTTGTTTATTTATTTATTAAATTTATATGCCAGCCTTCTTGCCATCCCCATAGCTATGGTTTTAAAACGTTTGCTGTCTTCTTCCTTGGGCTCATCTCCTACATCAGCATCCCGTATAATGCCATTTCTCTTTTCTATACCCTTGTTAAAGCAATAACTCGTTTGCTTCGCTCCAGATTATAGATCATTTACATTCTGATTGGGCGCAAAGAAAAAAAAAATCTACTGCAAACTCCACATAGGCATCAGGAAGGGCATCCGGCCAGTAAACGCCCAGCTCCATCCAGTTACCCCCGACTCTACCCCAAATTAAGGGATTACAGAGTCATAAAAAGGGAGTTAGTAGTTCAGGGGATACTCTTAAGAATATAGGATCTGAAACCCAAATGCAATGATCTGACACTGTTATTTGCCCTCTAATTGTCCCTTGCTTCCTTTCCTGATTTCCTGTCTATCCACGGTCATCTGGTTTCAATCTGGTTCCAAACGGACCGGTATTGGACACTGATTTTCATGTACCCCAGCTTGATGCAAAGCTACAGTAAGTCCAGTCCAGACTGCTCAGAAGCCCATTGCATCAAGGCAAACCATACTGTCAGCCCTTCTTTTTGCCACAGTTGTTAATTATTCTGACACTCCAGCAATTAGTGAAATGATGCTTCACATCAAATTAAAAAAATAATGTTGGCTGCTTATCAGTTTGTGTGGCTCAAAGCCCATATAAATATAAAAGTAGCTGAGATTTGTGTTTAAAATGATTAATTCCAAACACATAGAAATATCTTCCCCCACCTCTCTCTTTCTCTCTTTGCATTTAGCTACATGTGTATAATTCAAGATTTTCCCTTCACCCTTAACTTATCCGTGTGTATCTATCCCAAGCTTGGTTATTTGCTTATTTAGGATGATTTCTATCCTTTGTTGCTGTTGTTGTTTACTAAAAAAAATTATGCTGCACCGAACCAGAAAATGACTCTGAGACGCTTAGATTCCTCTTTACAGGAATAAAAATTAAAATACAGTTAAATCACTAGCATCAAGGCCATCAAATAGCATAGCATTAAAATCATAATCCAACCACTATATTCATCCATTTGCTGCGGCCAATTCGCCCTGGGCAACTTTCCTGAGGACAACACGCTAAAGGACAAGAGTTACGCTAGTATCAAAGAAATAATGGAATAGAATCATTAAAGAAAGGATGACAAAGATTCTATTCTATTCTGTTCTATTCTGTTCTGTTCGACTCTATTCCATTCCATTCCATTCCATATTCTCTATTCTACTCCTGTTCTATTCTGTTCTGTTGTGTTCTGTTCCATTCCATATTTTCTATTCCATTCCATTCCATTCCATTCCATTCCATTCCATTCCATTCCATTCCATTCCATTCCATTCTATTCTATTCTATTCTATTCTATTCTATTCTATTCTATTCTATTCTATTCTATTCTATATAATGAAATTGAATTATTGAATTATCCCACAGCGAGTTGTCCTGTGACCAGTTGGCCATGGTGAATTGCCCTGCAGTGAGTTGGGCACAGCCCTTCAAAAAAAGTCTGTTTTCAATTAATATCCAGAATAGCAGCAGGGATTCCATCACCATTTTTTCAGTACTGTTGCAAATTCAAATGGTCACTAAATGAACGGTAATAAGTTGAGGACCATCAGCCGTTCATTTTCTGGGTTCGCCTAATACTTTGAATCATACCTGAATGAAATGGGATAGGGTTTCCTACTTGAGCAGGGGGTTGGACTAGAAGACCTCCATGGTCCCTCCCAATACTGTTATTCTGTTATACATCAACCAAACGGGAGGGGTCCATTGAACAGGGAATACCTGCTGACCGTCCTGACTCCAAGAAAGGTCATTATCAGCCACTCCAAGGGCAAACCTTTTCTCTATGTACCTCTCTGTGTGAGAGATCCAGGTGTCCTGGTGGACCACCATTTAAACATGAGCCAGCCGTGTGCTGCAGCTGCTAAAAAAAGCCAATAAAGTCCCAGGTTGCATCAACAGAGGGAGAGTTTCAAGATCATGTGAACTGATAGTACCACTTTATACTGCACGGATAAGGCCACACTTGGAATACTGCATCCAGTTCTTGTGGCCATAATGCAGATAATGCTGAGAGCCTAGAAAGAGAGCAGAGAAGAACGACAAAGATGATCAGAGGTCCTGAAGGCTAAATCATATGATGAATGGCTGAGGAAATTAGGTATCTCTAGTCTAATGAAGGGACGCGGTGGCTCAGTGGGTTAGGACGCTGAGCTTGTCGATCAGAAGGTCGGCAGTTTGGCGGGTCGAATCCTGAGTGCCGAATAACAGAGTGAGCACCTGTTACTCGTCCCAGCTTCTGCCAACCTAGCAGTTCAAAAGCATGTAAAAATGCAAGTAGAAAAATAGGGACCACTCCGGTGGGAAGGTAAGAGCGCTCCGTGCACCTTTGGCATCTAGTCATGCCGGCCACATGACCATGGAGACGTCCTCGGACAAGCGCTGGCTCTTCGGGTTTGAAACGGAGATGATCACCAGCCCCTAGAGTTGGAAACGACTAGCACGCATGTGCGGGGGAACCTTTACCTTTACCTTTAGTCTAATGAACAAAAGGACTAGGGGTGATCTGATAGGATCTTCCAGGACTTGAGGGACTGTCACAAAGGAGAAGAGGGATTGATATATTAGGGCAGGGGTCCCCAATCTATGGTCCGCAGCCTGGTACCGGGTTGTGGCATGTTGGCCACCAGGCCATGGGAATAGCTGGAGAGGGCCCTCCCTCACGGTAGCACCACTGCACAGGTGCTAGTAGCCTCGGTTGCACATACACGGTGCACTAGCACTGCCATCAGTCTCATGCGGGCACCAGCAGCCCATTTGCGCACGCACATCCACAGCCTGCTTGCACATGCACTAGCACTGCCACTGTGCACACACCTCTTTGCGCATGTGCATGCAGGTTGGGGATGTGCACATTTACCTGCTCCTCCCTTTCCTTCCAGGCCCTCAAGCCAGAAAGATTGGAGAGCTCTGTATTAGGGCAGCAGAGGGCAGGACAAGATGTAATGGAAGCTTGTCAAAGAGGGATCCAACCTAGAAGTACAGAGAAATTTTCAAACAGTGAGAACAATTAACCAATGGAATAGCTTGTCTCCAGAAGTTGTGGGTGCTCCATCACTGGAGGTTTTCAAGAAGAGACTGGACAGCCATTTATCCAGAATGATATAAGGACCCTCCCTTGTGCAGTGGGTTGGACTAGAAGACCTCCAAGGTCCCTTCCAGCCCTAGGATTCTTTGTTCTATATATTGCTCACTCTCTCATTTGGAATCGTTCTTGTGACTACCGTAACTATTGTGACCTCATGGCTTAGGCAACTGTGTCTTGTTCAGAAAAATCATTGTGAAAGCTAACTGGAACAAGATGTGTGCACCCAGATGCTGTAGTCCTAACCAGGAATTGGGCATGATGGACAACCTAAGCCAGGACATTATCTTAGAAGGGTTGAAGGAATTGCCAGCCATTTGTAGAAGCACAGCTGTTGAACAATTCTCTGCTCTGCATCAAACCCATCTAATTTCAGCACCACAGAGGGATTTTTCACACAGTAAGAGAAAGAACACACTATTTCCCCCCGTTTCTCTGAAATATTGGATAAGAAATGATGTTTCATGCGCATTATGCTGGGGGCCCTCAGTGTCAACATGCGATAAGAAAGTGCACTCTGTTGTATGCAAACTGCTATTGCCTATATCCCGCACTTATTTTCTCCTCAATATCTTGCCTGCTTGCACAATCTCAATTTATTTCAAAAGTGTTGAATGGGGACATTGGTATCTATTTACTGTATGCATTATACATTTGATAACTCATTTTCTTCCCCAAGGATCTCAGAAGTCTCTTGCTAAGGTACGAAATCTGCTTTGCTTCAGAAAGAGGAACGTTGCATTATAAGCTAGATAATACACATCGCTGATGTCCAACTTTTCTGTGGTCTCTCAACTTGGTCAACTTCACAGGAAAAACCCGACATCTCAGAGGAAATCAGAGCCTCTCAGACTTTATGCTCTGTGACTGGTGGAGCAGCCAGAGAAGAAAAGTATCATTAGATACTTCCATCTGGAACATCTTAAGGCAGAGACCTTGACATTTGAGCAGAAGCCAGGGCTTGATTAAGCCAATGGACAGGATTTTTTTTTAATCTGAATTTTCCTGAGTTCAGGAAAGAGCTCTAATATCTCTCTTTGTTTTATTAAAAAAAAGCTATGGTAAGTCTTTTTTAGGGTTTCCACTAGAATCTTAATGCAACTTGCAATGCAAAATGGCAGAAACTGGACCGGTCATTTTTTAACAATCATAGTTAAAAGAGCTGAAAAAAAGGATGAAAGAGTTGCCTATCTCTGTGCTATGGGATGGGATCTTGATGGTGAGTTAGAAGTAACTTCGCTATGTTGTCCTGCCTGCATGTAGACAAGAGCCTTCTCCGTACAGTTTGCTGTCTGATTGTCTGAATCTAATGGTATTGTCTTCACTGAGTGTCTTAATCAATGGTATTAAATATATCAAATCACATTCTCCCTTCAAGAACTTAATGCAACCCTCAGAATACAGGGTGAATCCACACAAGATGCTAAATTACCAAACAGAATTGCTGTGTCCTCAAAACCTGCTGTGCCATTGGCTACCTATTTCTATGTGTGTGTGAAAGATACATACACATAACTACACACATGCGCTAAGACAGAAGCTGATTCCCCATAACCCCCAAAACCACAAACTCCCCAACTATTTTAACTCGGCTTAGTATGTTGTACAAACTCTACACCTACTGGTATCAATCTTTAATATGCACCAGTCCTTCAGATACTTACTAATACAAATAATTAAGATGTACTGAGGTCACCATCCACACTATTCATAACTCAAATAGAAAAGCCAAATTAATTGCACACTAATAATTAATCCAATACCTCCAAATTAATTATTTCAGTTATTAGATTTGCAATCAGCTCTGGGGCCCACAAGGGCTTCCAGCGTAGCTAAGACATGACAACCAAACAATATCTGGAGAAATCAGCATGTAATGACTGAAACCAACACCAAACACCCTCAAGGACATCCAATTCAGTTGTGCAGTCTCCAGACAAAATAGTAATGATAATGGGAAAAGGCAGAGGAAATATGGATGCTGTCTATTTCATCTGTGAAGCCACAAGCCTAATCTTACCTCCAAAATCAAGACAGGGCTCCCCAGAACAGAAATGACTAATAAAAGACTGGAGGAACATTTCTCTGAGGACAGGTAATTCAGCGTATAAGCCACACATCAAAGATGAATAATAGAAGACTGCCAAAGCAATATTAAAGAAAAGGCACATGCTTCAATTCAGCAATATAGTTTTGCTCAAGGGTTATGTTTGTGGCACTGTGAGGGGGTTATTACAGGCAGGAGAGAGTAAACCTGTCTTATTTCTCCTCCATTGCCTCTTCTGCTTTTCCTCTATGAGAACTCAGATTGTTGGGAACAATATGCTGACTGTGTAAACCTCTTAGAGACGGCTATAAAGCACTGTGAAGCAGTATATAAGTCTAAGTGCTATTGCTATTGCTATTGCTATTGCACTAAAAAGCAGAGACATCACCCTGCCAACAAAAGTGCGTATAGTCAAGGCTATGGTCTTCCCAGTTGTAATGTATGGCAGTGAAAGTTGGACCATAGGAAAGGCTGAGCGCCAAAGAATGGAGGCCTTTGAACTATGGTGCTGGAGAAGACTCCTGCGAGTCCCTTGGACTGCGAGGCAATCAAACCGGTCAGTCACTCCTAGAGGAGATCAACCCTGACTGCTCTTTAGAAGGCCAGATCCTGAAGCTAAAACTCAAACACTTTGGCCACCTAATGAGAAGGAAGGACTCACTGGAGAAGAGCCTAATGCTGGGAAAGGTTGAGGGCAAGAGAAGAAGGGGATGACAGAGAACGAGGTGGCTGGATGGAGTCACTGAAGCAGGAGGCGTGAGCCTAAATGGACTCCAGAAGATGGTAGAGGACAGGAAGCCCTGGAGGAACGTTGTCCATAGGGTCCTGATGGGTCAGACACGACTTCGCAGCTAAGAACAACAATTGCTATTGCTATTGCAGCGTTTCTCAACCTTACCCACTTTAAGATGCATGGACCTCAATTCCCAGAATTCTGAGAGTTGAAGTCCATCCATCTTAATGTTGCCAAGGTTGGGAAACACTGCCCTATTGCCTTTAGAAATCAGGAGATGTTCTAGAGATGAAATTCAGTTTTCATGTATATAAATTATGGCCCCAATTGCTTGGTATATGCCTCTATCTGGGAAGGTGGATTGAAAGCTGGAAGAATCCATTGGAATGAAAACATCTGGACGCACAACTCCATCAACAAACTGTCAGTCACCGGCTAATAGTTATTTATTTAATTGCCGCTGGTGAGACTAAAGCGTACTTGATTTTGTTTTTCTGTGACATAGAGAAGTTTTCAAAGTATTTAGCTTTTACTATATTATCCTCATCATTACAACTGACACCATATCTGGTGGAATAATATACGAAGACCAGTTAAGGTGACCTTGAGCTGCTTGGGCAATTCACATTCTTTCAACACTGAGGGTATATTTTGAGCCTTCTCATAGCAGGTGTTCTGTACCAGCCTGCTACCGGCCCTGCAGAAAAGGCAGGGACAACCCCTTTTACAAGAAGGCAAGAGGCTGGAACTAAGCCTGCCAAATTTATGGATACAAAAGCAAACAGAACAAGACACGAACCATGAAACAGGAGCTATTCAAGCGGTTGCCTTCAGCAAACCAGCCCTCCCACGCATTCCCCTTTTATACAGTTCAGGGCGTGGCTTCTCTCTGCCTCCTTCCGAGGTGCCCCATTGCCTTCCTCTGTTTACTCCTGATTGACTGCCTCCTGCGTCGGGCGTCCTTGAACAGGGCCAGCTGTGGATCATCTTCATCCACGCTGTCAGGCTCACACAGCTGGGTCTGCGTCGTGACCAGGTGGGAGGGGCCTGGCTGAGGGCTCTCATCAGCAACCTCTCCAACACCCCCCTCCTCCTCCTCCTCTGAATCGTCTGACCCAAATGCCAAACCCACAGGCTGACCCTGAATCACAACAGCAGGATGTCAAAGGAGATTCATAACTAGAAGTAGAACTTCTGAGAAAAATATTAAAATCAGTCAAGGCAGATTAACCAAAAATTTTCTTCGAGTTGATGGACAATTTTAAGGCTTGTGAGCACAATAGAAACAGAAAAATGGCCATTTAAGGGAATGCCCTCACTTTTTTTGAAAGACACGAATCCTTTTCAAGAATGGATATGATACACATTTCAAACAATTTGGCTACTAAGTTTTCTAAAGTACAGATATTATTGAGGATTTTTTTAAAGATCATAATCCTATGTGTTTTGTTTCAAAAAGGAGATCCAGTTCTTTTTAGATGGATCTTAATGAAATGTTGTTACAGGAAGAATAGTGGAGGATTATAAAAAGAAATGAAAGTATTTTTTTAAAAAAAATAATAGTTTGGACAGAGGCACTGATTTAAGATTGATTTGGGAGACAAATAAAGTAAAACATTCAATATATTTGTGCTACATGTCAAAAATAATTTGGCAAATACATTTCAAAATATTTTTTTATTTCCTCTCTTGGTATTGTTACAATTCCCCCCCCCAGTAGCAGCCATGTGACATTTGAAAGGACATGGCTACTTTAAAGACTGATGATACATTTTCTATGGGCCGAGAAGCACTTTTTTAGACCCAAATTTGTGGCCTTGGACAAATTTACTTTTCAAGCAGGTTAAGGCCACTTGGATGGATTGTGATCTGTCCAAGGACCTGATAAACAGTTTCCTTATCTTGTTTTGGGGGGATCAAGCACTCTTAAATGGGGCTCTCTAAGCAGTTCCCTTTATTATCCTTCATCAATAGGCTAGGCTAGGCTAGGCTAGGCTAGGCTAGGCTAGGCTAGGCTAGGCTAGGCTAGGCTAGGCTAGGCTAGGCTAGGAGAGGGGAGGGGAGGGGAGAGGAGAGGAGAGGAGAGGAGAGGAGAGGAGAGGAGAGGGAAGAGAGAATAGAATAAAATAGAAGGATATAGAACAGAACAGAACAGAACAGAACAGAACAGAATAGAATAGAATAGAATAAGAGTTGGAAGGGACTTTGGAAGTCTTCTAGTCCAACCCCTTGCTTAGACAGCAAACTCTACACCATTTCAGACCAATCTTGCCAAACTAAAGCAGACTACCTTATACCAAAAACTAAGAATTATTAGGGGGACGTCTTCTTCATTTTCTTTCTCCCCCACAAACTGTTGTCTCTTGCTTGTCTGGAATGCCCTCCCTCCCTCCTGAGAATCCAGACTACAGGCAGTCCTCTATTTACAGCAGTTCATTTAGTTGACCATTCGAAGTTAAACAGCACTAAAAAAAGTGACTTACGACCATTTTTCACACTTGTGACCACTGCAGCATCCTCAGGATCAAGTAGTCAGAATTCAGACACTTGGCAACTGACTCGTATTTATGGTGGTCGCAGCATCCCAGGGTGACGTGATCCCCTTTTGCGACTTTCTGGGGAAGCCAGATTAACTCAACAACCAGGTTACTAGCTTAACAACTGCAGTGGTTCACTTAACAACTGGGGTAAGAAAAGTCATTAAATGGGACAAAACTCACTTCAACAACTGTCTTGCTTAGCAATGGAAATGTTGGGCTTAGTTGCAGTCATAAACCAAGGATTACCTGTATATTCCATCACAGCGGGCCGCAAACTTTGCAGCTTGGTGGCTCAGCTGTGGGGGAGGAAGAGAGGAACTGGGATGCATGAGTGGTGGGGCGGTGTACACACGCATGCAGCCCTTGCACGAATGGTTGGCTGGTTTGAGTGGTGGTCTGCCACACACACACACACACACACACACACACACACGAAAGTGCCCACTCACACAAGTTGAGCTGTACACTCCAGCCAGCCTGTCATGCAGCCCAGTTCAGAATAGGCTACAGTCTGGGGGTTGGGGGCCCCCGTTCTATCACACCAACTGGCCACATGGCTGGCTGGGGAATTCTGGGAGTTGAAGTCCACACATCTTAAATTTGCCAAACCTTGATCTATAGCAGGGGTCTTCAAACTTGGCCCTTTGATGACTTGTGGACTTCAACTCCCAGAATTCCTCAGCAAGCGTGCCTGGATGAGGAATTCCGGGAGCTGAAGTCCACAAGGGCCAAGTTTGAAGACCCCTGATCTATAGAGTTTGTGTGCATTTGAGGTCTTTCTTTGGGAGATTATTAGCTTACAGTGAATATTGGAAATAAAATGCTTTATTTCTGCCCTTTTTATACTGGTGAGAGAATAAGCACCAGATGTCATCTTTACTCACCTTTAACAGCCCGGTGATAACATTAAGCCATATTGGGTTTTCATAAACGAGACTTTAAATGAGATGTTATTAATCTCATTAATCTTACCCTGTGACAGCTTTAGACGAGTAATTAAAGGTGTAATTTCCCCAAAAAGTACAATGATGAGGACTATGTTTGACCAACACATAAATATAATGGGAGCAAAGAAATAGGAGTACCCCCCCATCAGCAGATGCCCCAAGATTTGGTTGGCTGAAGTAAACACAATGCATTATTCAAAGAAAAGAAAGAAAATTCAATTATCTCTTAAACTTCATCTAATGATATATGGACGCCATTTATAGCTAATTGGAACAGGAAGAGCCTATTGTAAAGAAAACATTTTTATTTGCTGGGCTATGAATATTTGAGCTGATCATTCCCCCTTTATTTTATTATAGAATTTCCAAATTTGGGTTGCAGTGCAGTACTTGCAAGGTACTTGAATTACAAATGAAAATAACACTCGTGGTTGTACGGAAGCTCTCAAATCTGTAAGATGTCGTTCTTATATATGAGGGATTATGAAAAGAACAAATGAAGAAGGCTAGGAGATGTTACTCCCCTGTTCTATCCCAGGGATGAAGCTTTGGGGAAAGAGACAGGGACCATAGATGAGACTGTCTTGACAGGAAAAACCCTCACTGGTGTATTAGGGATTAAATATTACTTCAGTGTGTAGTTCTGTTTCTCTCACTGACTTCCTTCTCAGTCTGTTGGCCTACAAACACCAGAATTTCTTGTCAATACGTGGGAGAAGGTAGATTGCCCACTGCCCTTTCCTCAGCTTTATGAATCCATTTTTCAGTTCATTCCTTCTTCTAGGGATGCTAGAGCCTTGGTGGAGCAGTGGGCTAATGCCTCCTTAAATAACACCAGCTGCCTGCAATTAGTGCAGGTTCGAGTCCCACCAGGCTCAAGGTTGACTCAGCCTTCCATCCTTCCGAGGTAGGTAAAATGAGGACCCAGATTGTTGGGGGCAATAAGCTGACTTTGTAATAATGCCGCTTGGGGTGTGTGTGAAAGCCCTAACAAGCAGGCATATACATAGAATGAAGGCTACTGCTAAGCTTGTAAGCCGCCCTGAGTCTTCGGAGAAGGGCGGGATATAAATGGAATTAAAAATAATAATAAAAAAATAAATGTTTCAAATGTCTTCCTGAAGAGGGGGCAGGGGCTTCCTTCCTTCCTTCCTTCCTTCCTTCCTTCCTTCCTTCCTTCCTTCCTCCTTCCCTCTCTCCCTCCTTCCTTCTTTCCCTTCTTTCCTTCCTTCCTTCCTTCCCTCCTTCCTTCCTTTATCTTTCCCAAGCCACCATGAGTCTTCCCTTCCCTTTTCTTTCCCTTTCCCTCCCCTCTCCCTTCTCTTCCCTTCCTTTCCCTTTCCCTCCCCTCTCCCTTTCCCCTCCCCTATCCTCTCCTCTCCTTTCCCTCCCAGATGTAAGAATGTGAGAGCTTTGTCTCATCTTGTTTCTCCACAGCCACCAGCTTTGACTGGCATCCCATCTTGCAGCTCCATTGCTGCAATCGTCCGATTTGTGCCAGAGAAAGTAGAAATGTTGGCCATAGGGTTACACTGAATCTACTGTAGACCTTCTTTTGTCGAAGTAATTGGAATGAAAAAATGTGAAGTGATGCTGGACAGTTTGTCTGTATGTTTACAGGCCTGAGAAAGTATTAGAGTGGTTGGGTCCAAAAATTGCACCAGGCCTTAATGTGGCTTCGGCAAAAGGCAGGACAAGAAGCCAGCTATCATGGTTTGAAAATCATGGATTTAAGGATTAGCTTGTTAGGTGAACCCAACCAGGCTCATTCAATAAACCATGGACTACACACTATGGCTTAGTTACAATATGTGAACCCAATGTTTAACACACCAGAGCAGGGGCGGGGGGGGGAATTTCACTGCAAAATATGGATCTAGACAAAGCTACTCACATTGACTTAACATTGCTCCTAGTCGACACAGATTAAAAGCGAATAAGCTTCCATCCAAACTCAAGCAGGGAAAAGATTTCAGAATCCAGTGATTCAGACAGTCCTGGACAGAGAAAGGCTTGTACAATCTGTGGAGATGACAAGCGTTCACCTTAAACCTTGGAGAACAGGCTCCTAGGTACAAGCAAATGCAATGAAGACGGACAATATCTGACCCTAATTTTTATTTCGACTCACTCAGCTGTTCTAAGATTGACCCACACCTGGCAGAGCTGATCCTTGCAAGCATCTCATCTCTGAATGCTCCTTCCTCAAGTCCATTGTCTCTCTCTCTCTCTCTCTCTCTCTCTCTCTCTCTCTCTCTCTCTTTCTTTCTTTCTTTCTCTCTCTTTCTTTTTCTCTCTCTCTCTTTCTTCTCTCTCTTTCTTTTTCTTTCTCTCTCTCTCTTTCTTCTCTCTCTCTCTCTTTCTTCTCTCTCTCTCTCTTTCTTTCTCTTTCTCCTCTCTCTTTTTCTTTCTCTCTCTCTCTTTCTTTCTCTCTCTCTTTCTCTCTCTTTTTCTTTCTTTCTTTCTCTTTCTCTCTTTCTCTCTCTCTCTTTCTTTCTGTAGCCCACAATGATTTACATGTTTGTTTACTCTGAGCTACATTCATCTGAGTCATGCAACACCCTCTCCTGCTAGTAGATTACAATGAATTCTGAAGCAGCATTTCCTACAAGAAAAAATTCCAGCGTTACAAATATTTTAGACGACATCCGAAACCCCCGGGCTGGATCTTTCAGCTTCCCTTCCATCTCCTAATTTTATATTTTCTCTCTCTCTCTCTTTGACTTTCTCTACTGTCAGTGAATTCTGTCGGAAAGCAGCAAAATGACTGATACTGGACCACTGAAAGGTGAGTTTAAGACTGTGGAAAAGGGCAAGAATATTTCCATATCACACTGGATGTAGTGCTTGTTAGCTCATGGAAGCCTTGCAAAGATTCCTAGAATTGATGGACTCTAACCCGATCCTCTTTCTTCTTTGTAAGATTGCTTCACACCCTTTTTAGTATTGTGCACTGCCCAGAGTTTCTATGGAGTTGGGAGCCTTATAAATTTAATAAATTAATAAACCAATGAGACAGGATCATCCACACAGTCTGAAATAGTCTCTGATGCTGTCACAGACTACTTTCATCATCTCCAGCCAGCACTGTTAACTTTCCAAATCTACATAATCTTTGGTGATATTCATACAAGGTACTAAGCCATGCTTGAATTAATCTTGGTTTACAGAAATAAAGTACCATATTTGGATTCACACAACAGCCCCACCCAAAAGCAAGCTTAGTGTTTCATGAACCCTCCATTTTTTCTGGCTTCACATGTTGTGCCAAACCTATCAAAGAGAAGGATCAAGTGGGACATGGTAACCATCTTCCAGTACTTGAGGGGATGTCACAGAGAAGAGGTAATTGACTTGTTCTCCAAAGAGAAGTGGGGTTGATTTATTCTCCAAAGATAAGAGGGAATTGACTTGTTCTCCAAAGAGAAGTGGGGGTTGACTTGTTCTCCAAAGAGAAGAGGGAATTGACTTGTTCTCCAAAGAGAAGAGGGAATTGACTTGTTCTCCAAAGAGAAGTGGGGGTTGACTTATTCTCCAAAGAGAAGAGGGAATTGACTTGTTCTCCAAAGAGAAGAGGGAATTGACTTGTTCTCCAAAGAGAAGTGGGGGTTGACTTGTTCTCCAAAGAGAAGAGGGAATTGACTTGTTCTCCAAAGAGAAGTGGGGGTTGACTTGTTCTCCAAAGAGAAGAGGGAATTGACTTGTTCTCCAAAGAGAAGAGGGAATTGACTTGTTCTCCAAAGAGAAGAGGGAATTGACTTGTTCTCCAAAGAGAAGAGAAATTGACTTGTTCTCCAAAGAGAAGTGGGGATTGACTTATTCTCCAAAGATAAGAGGGAATTGACTTGTTCTCCAAAAAGAAGAGGGGGTTGACTTGTTCTCTAGGCCACCAGAGACCAGAACAAGAAGTAATTGGTGAAGAGAGATCAAAGAGAGATCCAACCAAGAAGTAAGGATAAATTTTTGGACAGTGAGAACAATTGATCAATGGAATAGCTTGCTTTCTGGGCTTGTGGGTGCTCCATCACTGGAGGTTTTCAAGAAGAGATTGGACAATCATTTGTCTGAGATGGAATAAAGTCTCCTGCTTGAGCATGGGGTTGGACTAGACCTCCAAAGTCTCTTCCAACTCTATGATTCTATGAATCAATGGTGAATAAAATCAGTTAGCTTCTGTCCCTGATTCTATGGAAGAAATGGGATGGTATAGAGTCTCCTGCCTTCAGCAGGGGGTTGAACTAGAAGATCTCTAGTTTGCCATCTCCGTAAGAATCCATTGCAAATATGTAAAATTAGGCACTGTAAGAAAAGGACGCGGTGGCTCAGTGGGTTAGGACGCTGAGCTTGTCGATCAGAAGGTCGGCAGTTTGGCGGGTTGAATCCTGAGTTCCGCGTAACAGAGTGAGTGCCTGTTACTCATCCCAGCTTCTGCCAACCTAGCAGTTCGAAAGCACATAAAAATGCAAGTAGAAAAATAGGGACCACTCCGGTGGGAAGGGAACAGCATTCTGTGCGCCTTTGGCATCTAGTCATGCTCCACAGTCCTTCTTCTCTTTCATCTCCACAAACCTCACTCCCTTCTAGCACTGAAGGGACATCGTGATTCTTCCTTTATTTTCTACAAGCCTAGTTTGGCTTGGCAAGCTAATAAAAAAAAAAGACCAAAAAGAAGTAAACTGCCACCTCTAAAGTAAATTAAGCCTTTAGGATTTTTTTTTAAAAAATGCAATGAGGACAGTATGATTAATTGTTAGGAAACTGCACACATGGACTCCCTTGCTAAAGGTTTTTAGGGGTCCTTGGTGCTCTCTGGACTTGATTGGTTTTTGCAGACATTTCATTCCCCAAACTAGATAACATTATCAGTGCTAGAAGGGAGAGGGGTTTGCAGAGAGGAGAAGGAGGAGGAGGTGGACTGTGGGCTCCTTGATGTTCACTTGTGGCTTTTTTTCTTGCAGATGTTTCATTACCTAAACAAGGTAACATCATCAGAAGGGAATGAGGTTTGGGTAATGAAACATCTGGAAAGAAACAAGCAAGCTCAGAGAGCACCAAGGACCCCACAGTCCTTTCATCTCCACAAACCTCACTCCCTTCTAGCACTGATGATGTTACCTAGTTGGGTAATAAAACGTCTGCAAGAAAACAAGCAAGCTCAGAGAGCACCAAGGACCCCACAGTCCTTCTCCTCTTTCATCTCCACAAACCTCGCTCCCTTCTAGCACTGATGATGTTACCTAGTTGGGTAATGAAACATCTGGAAGGAAACAAACAAGTTCAGAGAGCACCAAGGACCCCTCATTTCAGCCCTGAGCTACAAATATTCTCCTTTATTGGTGTTAAAGGTTTTGCTGGCTTTGCCCAAAGTAAGAGAGACGTGGTGGCTCAGTGGGTTAGGACGCTGAGCTTGTCGATCAGAAGGTCGGCAGTTTGGCGGGTCGAATCCCGAGTGCCACGTAACAGAGTGAGCGCCTGTTACTCGTCCCAGCTTCTGCCAACCTAGCAGTTTGAAAGCACGTAAAAAGGCAAGTAGAAAAATAGGGACCACTCCGGTGGGAAGGTAACAGCGTTCCGTGCGCCTTTGGCGTCTAGCCATGTTGGCCACATGACCACGGAGACGTCCTCAGACAAGCGCTGGCTCTTTGGCTTTGAAATGGAGATGAGCACCGGCCCCTAGAGTCGGAAACGACTAGCACGCATGTGCGGGGGAACCTTTACCTTTACCGTTTTAAGAGAGAAAGCCCACTAAAACAGCAAGACTTGATTTTTTATCTTCCTTGACAAATTAATAGCATTTGGAATGTCTTTCAAACCCATCACAACTCAAAGATATAAAAATAAAAACCTAGTAGTCTGATCTAAGAAACGGAGTTTGTCCATTTTATGGCCAGCATCCCACTTTAACAGTCCAAGGTCCTCTTGTTTAAAGACAGTTGTCACATAGAATTTCCAGGAACAAATGGTCAGGAATTCTCTCCATTAGCAGTGGGATAATGCCTCCTTAAGTAACACCAGCTGCCTGCAATTAGTGCAGGTTCGAGTCCCGCCAGGCTCAAGGTCGACTCAGCCTTCCATCCTTCCGAGGTAGGTAAAATGAGGACCCAGATTGTTGGGGGCAATTAAGCTGACTTTGTAATAATGCCGCTTGGGGTGTGTGTGAAAGCCCTAATAAGCAGGCATATACATAGAATGAAGGCTACTGCTAAGCTTGTAAGCCGCCCTGAGTCTTCGGAGAAGGGCGGGATATAAATGGAATTAAAATAAAAAAATAAATAAATATTCAGCTTATGCTTCGGATGCATCACATCTGCAAGATTCCTTTCGATCATCCAGGGTGAGACTTCTCCATGCTCCAAAAAAAACCCCCATCGTCACGAAGCTCATGTGTCCATGCATGCACCTCAGCACGTATGTGCATGCCACACAGACAGTGAGGCCCATAATCCAAACTTACTCATGCATTTTCTGAATAGATGGGAAGGAGGCTAATAAAACGTGCCGGGGAAAAATCAAATGATAATCTAAAGAACAACTAGTGCTCATATTTGGGTCAACAGACAATCTTTTCACTCCATATATAGAGGTGTTTTAAAATGTTCACTGGATGAGTTAGAAGAAGAATGCCCAGCCTGCTTCTACTTAACGGATTCATCGCTTTCAACTCAAGAGAACTCGCAGGGAGAAGAAACAAGCTTGCCTTGCTCACTTACTGAATCCTGTTTTGTTCGGATAACAAAAAGCTAAATTTCAAAACCCCTTGTTGAGTATTTCTTGCCGCAAAAGGAAGGAGGCATCTCATAAGTTTCTTTTGTTAGAATAGCATCGAAGACACATTAGCTTCTTCATAGGTGCAGCTAGAGATCACCAAGAAGAATACTTCGAACTTATACAGCTTTTGCCTCTTAAGAATGAGGCGAGAAAGCGGGGAAGAAAAGAAAGAGGCAGGAAACGCGGAGGAAATCTAAAAACAAAAAAATAAAAATCTCAAGTCTTGCTACATTAAAGCTTGCCGAGCAAGAGCAAAGCTTAGCATGCCATCTCACCTGCTCAGATGTCTTGAAACAAGTTATATTTAAGTTTCACCTGACCGGAGCATTTTATTTGGCTTCCTGCTGCTCTGGCCAGCCGAGAGGCACTTAAGCAAAAGCAATTTGGTAGCCACAGTGGGAAAAGGCAGAGAGGATCTAATCAAAGAAAAGGAAAGGAACAAAAAATTCATCCCAGACCTATCTGGCAAGCAAGGGGATGTGTTATGATCCTGAGAATGCGCAGAGGTTCAAGCAGGAGTGCTTGCAACCTCTGGAAAGGTCCACGGGGCTAAACAGGAGCAAACTGTGCAGCTGCTCAGCAGCTGGCCAGCCTCCAGAGAGCCACAGTAAAATTCTGAGCACATTCCTATCAAAGAGAGGTGAGCAACACCGAGGCGGTGTGTGTATGTGTGTGCATTTTAAAATGCCAGATCTGGCACATAGCTGAGCAAAAAAAAAAAAAGCACTTAGGTAGAGAGGGGAAAACAATATATCCATTGAGCATCATGGAACATGTCCAGTGGAAAGCATTAAAGGCTTCCTGGAGGCATCACAATTTGTTGTTGTTGTTGGTGGTGGTGGTGTGTGTGTGTGTGTGTGCATGTATTTCCGTCTCTCACGCACCTATATGGTCCCTCAATAAAAAAGCAGCACAAACAATGGGAAACACTCACATACGTACCCACACCCACGCTGTGACTTCTCAATTGTTCTCAAGGAGGGAGGGAGGGGGAGAGAGAGAGAGAAGAGAGGGAGGGAGGGAGGGAGAGAGAGAGAGAAAGGGAGGGAGAGAGAGAGAAAGAGAGAGAAAAGGAGAGGGAGAGAGATGGGAGAGAAGGGGAGAGAGAGAAAGGGAGGAGAAAGGGAGAGGGACGGGGAGAGAAAGAGGGAAAGAAAGAGAAAGAAAAAAGGGAGAGGGGGAGAGAGAGGGGGGGAGGAGGGAGGGAGGGAGAGAAAGAGAGATAAGTGTCTTCTTCCCCATCCCTTTCTCCAAAGAATGTATCCATCTTCTTGTACTTGATGTAAACAATAAAAAAAACCTGTTAAGAATTAAAAATGTGTACGGGAGACCTGTGATCAAAGCCATCCTGTACTCGACAGAAATCAAGCCCTCGAAAATTAAATGGAGTGACTTCTGCTTAAGACCTGCTTCTTCCTCCCAAGGCAGAGAAGTTCCAGTCATAAAATCTAGATGAACTGGCATCTTTTCAGGTTTCAAGACAAGGCCTCCCCAGCCATTTGGCTTTGCCATCCTCCCAAGTGCAGTTTTGGTCTACGACTGCCCAGGCTAGCCAGGACAGAGAGAGATGGTCGGATAAATGATAGGTAGATATGTGGATGGATGGATGGATGGATGGATGGATGGATGGAGAGAGAGAGAGAGAGAGAGAGAGAGAGAGAGAGAGAGAGGGGGGGGGGGGTTACTTCTCTCTGAGGTGAGATACGTGAATTGATATTTCTGGGAACGAGGGTAACATCAAGCAAGATGGTCTGAAGTGATTCTGAATCTTGGAAGCAGGGATCAAATCTGACAAGAAGCAATCAAAACACATCACTGAACACAACCACGGAAGCAAATTTGCAGCAGAAGTCTTTTGTGAGGCTCAGAAACCCAACCAGCCGCCTTCCTTACCTTTAAAGAGCCTTTCATGGCAAAGTCGGCTTTCCAAAGGCTTTCCAAAGGCTCCTACACAATTTGCGGGATGGCTATCCTGGCATCTCTTGAACTTATAGAATAACTGTCAGAAACAGTTGCTCTGTTCATTTTGCTGGGTGGGGGTGGGGGCAGGGCTTTTGCTCCAAGTTGCTCCAGGGCAGACATGTACACCTACTTCAGAGTAAATCTCATTAAGCCCGGGGCTTCCTGGATGAGAAGCGAAACGTCTTCTTCAAAGGGAAGAAGCCAAGGAAGTCCAGTTGTCTCGTGAAAAAAGCGCCTTTGGGATAACTGTGACCTGGATGACTGAGAATCTCCACAGGCACTGCAGCCTTCAGTTCCGACAGCCGCCACAGTATTCCTCGCGAGTAAATTGCGTGAAACCAAGACGGTACCTAGAGGCGCCTGTAAGCTTGAGAAATGCTCGTCTATTTTCCGGGGGGGGGGCTCCCCCGCCCTTAATTCTCCGGGTGTACAGAGACTGAGGGGAGTGGGAAAGAGGGAGGGACGTAGGAGAGATGTGAATTTGGGGTGCAGGTGGGCAGGGATGAGACTGGGGGTTCGCTTTGGAATGTAACCGAGATCTCAGTCCATTTCTTTCCCCCGTGACAACGATCGCTCGCACGCTCCTTCCTTCCCGACCCTTAGAGAAGACCCTCGTGGCGTCTGAAAGGTACCCCCAACGAGCCCCTTGCACGCCTGAACCCCGTCATTCCTCGCATGCCTGAACCCCGTCAGCAAGAGACGCGCCTCCGTGCCCAGCCCGCAGCATCTGGGGCTCCCCTCTCCCGCATCTCCGAGGACCACGCAGAACCGTGCAAAGGGTCCAGCCCAGGTAACGGCGCCGGACCCCCCGACTCACCTACGCGAGCGACACTCGGGGTTCTACCTGGTCCGAACCGTCCCCAGGCTCCGCTCCCCTTGCGCGGAGGGAGGCAAGACAAGGAAGGCGCGCATCCTCCTCTTCCTCCCTTTCACCATAATCCAGGCGCCGAGGCCACGGCAGGGAAGGCGGCGGCGGCGGGGCGGGGGTCCGGGAAGGCCGTCCCACGGCGTCTTCTGCCATGAGTCTCTTGGGGGTCCCCAAACGTGCCCATCCGCCCACCGCCAGGCGTGGAGCGGCGCGTCTCCCTTGGCGGAGCCGGGGCTGGAGCTGCGCGGATCCACGGGGCAGACGAGGCGGGAGGGGGCAGGGATTGGGGGGGACGGGGGGGTGGGTAGGCAGGCGAGCAGGCTCGGCTGCTTTCGCGCTCGGGATGGGCCCCAGCCCCAGCTTCGGAGCTTCGGGGTGGAGGGCGGGCAGAGCGCGGGGAAGGCGTTGCGCGCCCTTCGCCTCCCCTCCGGCCCCGCGGCCAGCCGCCCACGAGGCCTCCGCGTGGGCAATGTGGGCCGGCCAGGCACGGGAGACGGACGGGGCTGGCTCAGCCGCTACGACGGCGGTGCCAGCGGCTCCGTCGCCCCCTCGCTTTCCCCGCCGGAGGCACCTGGTCCCCCACCTGCTTTCCAGGCGCTCTTCCCAAGCTGGAGTTGGGCGTCCTTCTTCCCTCCCACCAGGGAAAGGGGGGGGATGGGGCTTAGGGAATCGTCGTTTCCTGTGGTTTCTGGTAACTGCACCCCCTTAACTAAGGGTCCCTCCCTCTTCCTTCTCTCCTTCTCTTCTTCCTTCCTTCCTTCCTTCCATCTCCCTCCCTCCTTCCCTTCCTGCCTTTCTACCTTTCCTCTCCCTCCCTCCCTCCTTCCTTCCTCCCTTCCTCCCCCTTCCTTCCTTCCTTCCTTCCTCTCCCTCCTTCCCTCCCTTCCTCCCTCCCTTCCTTCCTTCCTTCCTCCCATTCTTCATTTCCCCTCCTTCCCTCCCTTCCTCTCTTTCTTCTTTCCTTCCTTTCTTCCTTCCTTCCTTCCTTCCTTTCTTCCTTCCTTCCTCCCATTCTTCATTTCCCCTCCTTCCCTCCCTTCCTCTCTTTCTTCTTTCCTTCCTTCCTTCCTTCCTTCCTTCCTTCCTTCCTTCCTTCCTCCCATTCTTCATTTCCCCTCCTTCCCTCCCTTCCTCTCTTTCTTCTTTCCTTCCTTCCTTCCTTCCTTCCTTCCTTCCTTCCTTCCTTCCTTCCTTCCTCCCATTCTTCATTTCCCCTCCTTCCCTCCCTTCCTCTCTTTCTTCTTTCCTTCCTTCCTTCCTTCCTTCCTCCCATTCTTCATTTCCCCTCCTTCCCTCCCTTCCTCTCTTTCTTCTTTCCTTCCTTCCTTCCTTCCTTCCTTCCTTCCTTCCTTCCTTCCTCCCTCCCATTCTTCATTTCCCCTCCTTCCCTCCCTTCCTCTTTCCTTCCTCCATTTCTGCCTCCCTCTCTTCCTTCTCCCTTCTCCCTTTCCTTCTCAAAGTGTAAAACCAGTTTTCAAAAGGCAGCTACCGACACAGTACAAGGGGGAAAAAATCCTTTCCTTAGATCGTGTCTAATTGCAGGCAAAGATGATGCTGTCTGACATTTGTATTGTTTTTATTGAATCTGTTTGTCTCAGGAGAGGGAAGTGAATCTAGCAGAACCCATCTCAGCAAGAGTTGCAGAAGTCAATGAAAGCAAACCAACATAGTTTTGGAAGAAAAGCAGGTGGAAGAAAACAGGCAGATGAGAAAGTTCCATATTGGAACACTTGAGGAGTCTTACAGTTTTTTTTAAAGAAGGAGAAGGAGGAGAAGGAGAAGGGGAGGGGGGGAGGGGGAGAAGAAGGAGGAGGAGAAGGAGAAGGAAGAGAAGAAGAAGGAGAAGAAGAAGAAGAAGGAGGAGGAGGAGGAGGAGGAGGAGGAGGAGGAGAAGGAGAAGAAGAAGAAGAAGGAGGAGGAGGAGGAGGAGGAGGAGGAGGAGGAGAAGGAGAAGAAGAAGAAGAAGGAGGAGGAGGAGGGGGAGGAGGGGGAGGGGGAGGAGAAGGAGAAGGGGAGGGAGAGGGGAAGAAGAAGAAGGAGAAGGAGAAGGAGAAGGAGAAGAAGAAGAAGAAGAAGAAGAAGAAGAAGAAGAAGAAGAAGAGGAGGAGGAGGAGGAGGAGGAGGAGGAGGAGGAGGAGGAGGAGGAGATTAAAACAATTGACTATCATCCATCCTAGATGCCTACCTCTCATCTTTCACACAAACACACATATACAGGTACGCAACAGAGGCAAACCTTTGCAGTCCCCGGTTGACCTGTGGAGTCCTTGATGCTCTCTGAGCTTGGCTCTTTGCTGGCAGACATTTTATTACCCAGCTAGGTAGCCTCATCAGGGCAGGTGGAATTCGCTCTCTGTTTATATGCAATGTAGCTTGCCCTGCCAAGTCTTGGCGGGGATGAGGTTTTCTCCTGGGCAGTTCATTAGGATATTGTTTTCTGTCAGGCGGTTCGTCTGGTGCTCAACAACTGCTATCTTTTAAAATTGAAATGTCTGCGAGGAAAGTGCCACACTCAGGGGGCACCAAGGACTTGGCAGAACAGTTTGCCCATAAAAACAGACCTCCCCATAGAAGGGAGGAAAAATCAAATGCACAGGTTTAGTATAGCTGGTACCTTGCTCAATAGTAGTAACTGTGAGAGGGATCTCGGTGTCCTAGTGGACAATCACTTCAATATGAGCCAGCCGTGTGCTGCAGCTGCCAAAAAAGCCAGCACAGTGCTAGGCTGCATTAACAGAGGGATAGAATCAAGATCATGTGAAGTACTAATACCACTTTACAATGCCTTGGTAAGGCCACACCTGGAATACTGCATCCAGGTTTGGTCACCATGATGTAAAAAAGATGTTGAGACTCTAGAAAGAACGCAGAGAAGAGCAACAAAGATGATTGGGGGACTGGAGGCTAAAACATATAGGGAACGGTTGCTGGAATTGGGTATGTGTAGTTTAATGAAGAGATGGGTGAGAGGTGACATGATAGCAGTGTTCCAATATCTCAGGGGATGCCACAAAGAAGAGGGAGTCAGGCTATTCTCCAAAGCACCTGAAAGCAGGACAAGAAGCAGCGGATGGAAACTAGTCAAGGAGAGAAGCAACCTAGAACTAAGGAGAAACTTCCTGACAGTTAGAACAATTAACCAGTGGAACAACCTGCCTCCAGAAGCGGTGAATGCTCCAACCCTGGAAGTTTTTAAGAAGAGACTGGCCAGCCACTTGTCTGAAATGGTATAGGGTTTTTTGCCTGAGCAGGGGGTTGGACTAGATGACCTCCAAGGTCCCTTCCAACTTATTATTATGATGATTAAGGGAAAGAAGGCTGCAGCCTCCAGGAAGGTTTTCCCATGGAAAAAATACTCATGACTGTATTTAAAATGTTGAGGTCAAACCATATTTTTTCGTTCGAGGCAAGCAAGCACTTCGGTTAAAATCTCCAAAGCTATTTGGATATCTGGGGCTTCTCTACATATCCCCAGTTGCTCAGCCACGGATATTAATTGACTGAAAGGGGGAAGAGAGAGAGAGAGAGAGAGAGAGAGAGAGAGAGAGAGAGAGAGAGAGAGAATGGCTTTCACATGGGAAGCAAGGGAGGGGGAAACGTAATTAAATCCTGCCTCTGAGGCCTCTGAATAGCTTTGATAAAGATATACAACCCTTCATGTGGGAATGAGATGCTCCGCCTTTCTTCCTGGCCAGAATGAGAGTTCCTGCTAAAGAGAGACAGTTGATCTACCAATCAGGGCAAGGCTGGGACACAGATGCCCACCTGCCGGACCCAGGTGGCTTCTCTTCATCATGTAGGGGCATCCAGAGAGGGTCTGCTCAAGGTCCGACCTCCGTGAGAGGTGCATGAACCAAACTGCAGCATTCTCTGGGCTGGTGCAGTGGAGTTTCCAACTAAAGGAGGTGGGGGGAGGAGAGTGAACAGACTGGCATTTTACCAAGGTTGGTAAAACGAGGACCCAGATTGTTGGGGGCAAAAGGTTGACTCTGTAAACCGCTTAGAGAAGGCTGTAAAGCACTGAGAAGCGGTATATAAGTCTAAGCGCTATTGCTATTGTGATCGATTGATCTATCTATCTATTTATCTATCTAATAGCCCATTGCCAGCAGTTCAATCCTGAGTGACTCAAGGTTGACTCAGCCTTCCATCCTTCCGAGGTCAGTAAAATGAGGACCCAGATTGTTGGGGGCTATAGGACGACTCTGTAAACCGCTTGGAGAGGGCTGTGAAGCTGTATATAAGTCTAAGCGCTATTGCTATTAAAGAGGAGGAAGTGATGGAGGCCAGAGAAGCTCTGGAATTCTTGAAGCCTTTATTTATTTAGCAATAGCAATTGCATTTAGGCTTATATACCAACCCCATCCTCCTGCCCCGCCACTGCTTTACAGCACTCTCTGGACAGTTTATAGAAGAATCATTTGCATATTGCCCCAACAATCCGGGTCCTCATTTTACCAACCTCGGAAGGATGGAAGGCTGAGTCAACCTTGAGCCGGTCAGGATCGAACTGCTGGAAGTGAGCAGTGGGTTAGTCTGCAATACTGCATTCTAATCATTGAGAGGAAGGAAGGAAGGAAGGAAGGAAGGAAGGAAGGAAGGAAGGAAGGAAGGAAGGAAGGAAGGAAGGGAGGGAGGGAGGGAGGGAGGGACGGAAAGAAAAATAGCAATAGCATTTATATCCTGCTTCACAGTGCTTCACAGCCCTCTCTAAGCAGTTTACAGAGTCAGCATATTTGCTCCCAACAATCTGGGTCCTCATTTTACCAACCTCGGAAGGATGGAAGGCTGAGACAACTCTGAACGCCATCAGGATTGGACTCCAGGATGTAGGCAGAGCTTTTCTGCAATACTGCCCTTTAACAACTGCACCATCATGGTTCGTTCATTCATTCATTCATTCATTCATTCAAA
>NC_139525.1:14839896-14867396 GCF_947247035.1 Vipera ursinii
TATCTACCTACCTACCTACCTACCTACCTATCTACCTACCTACCTACCATCTGTATCTACCCATCTACCTACCTACCTATTATCTGTCTGTCTGTCTGTCTATCTGTCTGTCTGTCTGTCTGTCTGTCTGTCTGTCTGTCTATCTATCTATCTATCATCTATCATCTATCATCTATCTATCATCACCTCTCTTGCACGCTTCTTGTTGGTCTTTCTCCATCTTCCATTTAAAAGAGATCTGGAACCAGAAAGCCTGGTATACTTTCCTGTGATGGACTACTCTCTTGCTTAATCAGATTTTTTAGAAAAGTTCATTAATCAAGATTACAGCTTCAGAATGACTAAAGGAGGTAAATCAACCTATTTTTGATGCTTAAAAACATGTGTTCTTTTTTAAGATAAAAAAGTGATTTGTTGGATAGATCAGTGATCCCAGAGCTCTGCAAGAAATTTTACAAGAATTCCAGTACGCATCTGGAAAAAGATGACCAACAGAGAAGATTGGTTAGTAACACATAGGTATGACTACCAGGACTACAACTAGCTTCTCTCGACATGAGCTTTTGTCCTAGAGCAGGAGTATCCTCCTTAGGCAACTTTAAGATGTGTGGACTACACTTCCCAGAATTTCCCAGCCAGCTTTGCCAAGGTTGGACACCCCTGCCCTAGAGCAGAGGTCCCCAACCTTTTGGGCACCAGGGACCGGTTCCATGGAGAGAGGTTTTCTGTGGACCGGAGAGTGTGTGGTTTTGTGTGCTGCTTGAATGGGGCTTTGCTTGTTTGTGTGGACTGGTTGCTGGCATCCCGCAGCCCAGTACTGGTCCACAGCCTAGAGGTTGGGGACCCCTGTCCTAGAGTATCAGTTATATAAACAAGTGTACAACACTTTATCAACTATAGCTAGAATAGCTACCTAATCTGAGTTGCTCAATTCTGGATAACCACTAGATAGCAACAAAGTATTGCTAGATCTTTGCTACTTCAAGCATTCTGGCTTTAGTTCTTGGAAAACTATTGTATCTAAACACAACACTGCTTTTGTTTCCCCTTTTTTCTTAGAATCCTTAGAAAGACCTTTTGTGAAAGATGAAGAAGAATACTTGACTCAATTCATCACATCTTCTTGGCAGAAAGTCCTAACCAGCCTCCACAAAGAAGAGGCAACCTGCTGTGTGGCTGCTTTCACTTCCCAACTTTTTCTAAGTTGCAACAGCAAATATGCTGCTCTTTGGCGTCTATACTAGAGCTATGCAATTATCAGATCTGGAAGACGATTCAGTTTAACTTGATGGAATCCAGTTTCTGTATGGACAATATGGCTTGAATGATTGAATCGAATTGGGAACCCCATCTCTTGATCTAATGATTTGGAAAGGATTTTTTATGCATGAAGGTAAGTCCTTTTTTCCCCATAGTCAATTAGATACTCTGAATCAGATTGAACTAATTTTCAGAATCAAGCAAATGGTTTGGAAAACATGAAACTGATTAATTGAACTAAATCAATGATTTGAATGGGATCAAAGCCAGATCACCCAACCACACATTGTTTCTGCATTCAACTGAAAGTGAGCTGGCCATGGTGCTGATCTCCTAGAAACTCTCTGGCTGAACTTATCTTGTTTGGAGTTTAGGACTGAGTTACTCCCAAGGCCATGGAGATAAACACTAAGTTCTGAATTAACTTCTGTAGGATGGGTCCATTCAATATGCTAGACTGAAACATGGTTTGTAATTTATGGTGCCGTGTGAACTAAGAATATTGGATTATGATAAAAGAGACCCAGGTTAAAGTCCACTATCAATCATGAAGCTCACTGGGTGTCTTTGGATTAATCACTTGCTTTGACTAAAGTAATAATGAGAATAACTTGAAAGCCAGGGAGAAGTTTAATTCCTTGGAGAAAAGGGGATATACATGTAGTGGACATCTCAGCTGAGCATAAAATTAAATCACCAAGGAGCAGATCACATTTCAATTTCAGATGTAATAGTTTAGCTATGCTTCTATTTCAGCTGACTGATTATTTTGTCCCTAATATTTTTATGCTACTCTTCTTCCAGTGGCTCTCAGCAATCAAGACAACAGAGGGTTAAAAACAGTGAAATACTAGTGAATAATCTAGATGATTACTTGAGAGAGAGAGAGAGTAATTTATTACTTGCTTATTTGACAGACTGATAACTTCAGAGAGATTGCTTGAAAGAGCCATTTAGCCTAGCGGTTAAGGCATCAGGCTAGAAATAGCACTACAGCCATAACAATCGTGCTTACATTTATATGCTACTCCAACTTTTCTGCCTCCGTGGACTGGTAGTGGCAGTGGGGGGATGGTTTCATACGCACGCCTGCCACTTGCACAAAGAGCGCTTAACCCTCTTGCTCACCGCTTGCACAGCCCAGTTCCCAATGGGCCACGGATCAGTACCAGTCTGCAAACTGGGGGTTAGGGACCCCTGCTTTATAGCATTCTCTGAGTGGTTTACAACATCAGCATACTGTCTCCAACAATCTGGGTCCTCATTTGACTGACATCGGATGGACTGTGAGTTCTAGTCCTGCCTTAGTCATGAAAGCCAGTTGGGTGGCTTTGGGCCAATCCCTCTCTCTCAGCCCAAGCTACCTCACAGGGTTGCTGTTGTGGGGAAAATAGGAGGAGGGAGGTGTGCTGGATATATTCTCCACCTTCAGTTATTTGTAAACATAATAAAGGCAGGATAGAAATGAATAAACAAAAATAAAACAAACTATCATATCCCCAAGCAGCAAGGTTATTTTCTAGAAATCTGACGTCCCTCAACAGCTGTTTCAGAGCCAAATTTTCCCTTGTTTACAGAAATGTATTAGGAGGTTCTTTCATTTGAGGGCAGGTTGTTTCATAGGAGGGTGCCATCACTGAAAAGCCCCTGTTATGGGGTCCTCATAGGTAGACCTCCCTTGGAGAAGGGGCCTACCACCCACTTAAAGTTAGCTAATTTTATTAGCATTTGCGTAGAGGACCTCAAGAACTATCCCACACTGTAGCATAGTTTGAGTAATAAAAACATTCCCACCCACCCACCCACCCACCCAAAAAAATCCCTGGAAGATGTACGGTGGCCCAGTGGTTAGAACGCAGTCTTGCAAGATGCCGACTGCCAGAGGTTCGACCCTGATCGGCTGAAGGTTGACTCAGCCTGTCATCCTTTTGAGATCGGTAAAATGAGAACCCAGATTGTTCGGGTCAATTTGCTGACTCTGTAAACCACTTAAGAGATGGCTGTAAAGCACTATGAAGCAGTATATAAGTCTTAAGCGCTACTGCTATTTTAATGTTTCTCGTAGTTTTCCTCTCTTTTCCATTTTCTGTCAAGAAACCCGAATAGATGGGTTCGTGAAGTCCTCAGAAATCCAGCTTATCTCAAAAGAGAGGAACACCTCCCCCCCTCTTTCCTTTTTACAAACCTGGATTTTAGAAGCATTTACCCTGATGCAAATCCAATATTTTCTAAAATAAGGCTAATATTTGACATTCAAAAGTGGCTGCTCTTTCTTTTAGGTTATTCTAAATATGCCTGAGCAAATGATTTAAGTGTATCTTTGAAATAGGAATACATTGCTACATATTTTTAAACGCACTAAGAGAGCCTAAGGGATGCCTGACATTTTGTGGCTTAAGGACCTGCACACACACAAACACACACACACACAAAAAAAAACCACACAAACACACACACATAGCCACTAAAAGCATAACAGTTATGCAGTGAAATCACAATCTTAGCAGCACCAACATTTTATTTTTATTTTATTTTATTTTATTTTAATTCCATTTATATCCCGCCCTTCTCCGAAGACTCAGGGCGGCTTACAAACTTAGCAGTAGCCTTCATTCTATGTATATGCCTGCTTGTTAGGGCTTTCACACACACACACCCAAGCGGCATTATTACAAAGTCAGCTTATTGCCCCCAACAATCTGGGTCCTCATTTTGATTCTCTTTTAGTAAAAATAATTGGCAGAAGGGGAAAGAAGAAAGAGAGAAATAAATTTTTTAAAAATCCACCTCTCATGTACTAATCAAAACCAGACTTACGCACTTATGTGCACACAGCATATTTAATAACAATACTGTATTATGAACATTTTAAGTCAGCTTACATTCCAGTCAGGGGAAAGAATGGGAAATTGCATACAGATACGACAGCTACTCAACTATAATAATAAAAAAAAGTTATTAGAGGCATAAGACAAATTTTTACTAAAGACTAAATTTGGAGAAACTTTATATACTGTCAATAGGCATTGCGTATTTATACCCACAGAGTGTTTATAATTAAGTTCAGCTTTCTTTTCTTTGGTTGATGGTTTTTAAAAAAAGAAGCTTTTACAATTGGTGATTGGTATATCATATGTCACAATAAGTAGTTAATCGAGGTTTGTACTTCCATTTCTATAATATGAAGGATGTTCCAGAACTTGAAAAATTAATAACATATTGAAAAGAAGAGTTGGCTTGGTATTAGTCTGCAGATAAATGTGAAAACTGCATATAATTGCTTCTTCTGTTCAACTTCTTCATTAGGAGGCAATAGCTGTTCCAATATTATTGGGATATTTTTATTTATTGGTTTCCTTGTTTTTAAAATTCCACACCATCCATCACACCTAAATGACTTTAGGCAGTTTACACCAACAGTGGTCTCAGATCCCCAGTTTCACTATGGATCAAAGATCAGTTATTTTAATTTCCTATCACCAACTTACTGCTTATGGTAATTTTCAATAAAACAATAAAAAGCAAGACATTTTACTGAGCTTATATTTACAGGAGAAACTAAATGCTGTATGCACTTGACTTTCTTTTCTCTAGTTTATTTTTTTCCCCTCCCTTAAGCTCATTTTACATAACAAAATATGTGTGCCTTTTTTTTACAGTGCAATCCCTAATATAATATTTTTAATTTGTTTATTCTGCTTCTCTGATATTCTAAAAGAAAATGGCTGGAAGGCCACCAAAACTACATGCTTCCCATCTGACTAGGACATCTGCTACCATGGGCCACACACATAGGAGATAATTTTATCTGAAATTCTGGGATAACATCTGTCCAGGTCAGCCTTGTTGCTCAAAAAAATAATCAACGGTTACCTGGGTACACTCAATATGCTAAATCCAGGTGAGGAAAACAGATGCTGTTGCAAAGAAGTGGCATCCAGTGAAGATCTGATTCACAGGAAATGCGAATGACAATTTCTTTTTTTATATATATAAAGTTTTTATTTTTATTTTTCCATTTCTCCCACAAGCAAATCAACAAATATACCGCAATACATAAATACATTCTCGTAAGTTTGGGTGCTGCTCGTCCATTTCCCCTTTCACTGTATCCACCCTCCTTCTCTCTCTTTCGTCTTCTCTACCTTATTTCTCCCTTTCTCCTTTCTTTCCTACTTCCCCCTTCTTCCTCTCCTCTCCTCTTTCCTTCACCGCTCCCCTCCCCTTTCTCCCCACTTCTCCTCTTTCCCTCCAACCTTCCTACTTCCTTTCCCCTCCTCTACTCTCTTCCCTCTCTCCTCTCCTTTCTTCCCTCCCATTCCTCTTCCGATACAATTCAGGGGTAATGTCCAAGCAGCTCCTCTCCTTAGATTTTCAATATCTATATTATATCAAACCTGGCCTGGTTTGATGGGTTTAGGGTTGGATTTAATTTTAACATAGTTTTAAGCATTGTATTATATTGGGCATGATTATTTAATTCTTTTAACTTCTTTTAACTTTTGTATTTATATTTTGATATTTAATTGCCCTGTACACCGCCCTGAGTCCTTCGGGAGAAGGGCGGTATAAAAATTTAATAAATAAATAAATAAATAATAAATAAATAATAACATTAATTTTCTACTACGTCAATATTTCTATAAATCTGGCCTTCTCGGTATATACTTCTATAAATTTTTATACTACCTCCGGTTATGCAAGACTGTGTCGCCTGGGTCTCCCTCCTTATCTCCTCCTTTTTCTTCCATCTAAATTAGCGTTAGCTATCTTTTAGGCATATTTCTACTATCAGTTGAACCACAGTGCCTGCAATGGTCTGTAGGAATGACTTGGGAGATAGGAGGAAGAGCTGCAATCTAAGGAAAGGTAAAAGGTAAAGGTAAAGGTTCCCCCGCACATGCGTGCTAGTCGTTTCCGACTCTAGGGGCCGGTGCTCATCTCCGTTTCAAAGCCGAAGAGCCAGCGCTTGTCCGAGGACGTCTCCGTGGTCATGTGGCCGGCATGACTAGACACCAAAGGCGCATGGAACGCTGTTACCTTCCCACCGTGGTGGTCCCTATTTTTCTACTTACATTTTTACGTGCTTTCGAACTGCTAGGTTGGCAGAAGCTAAATCTAAGGAAGCCAACATGCAAAAGGTATCTCAGCCCACAGAAGCAGAAGGAGCATAAGAAGAGTTTCCTCTACAAGCAGAGACCAAATATGGAACCCAAAAGAAACAGGAGTGGTTGTGTTGATTTTAATTCAGAAGACACTTTGAATGAAATGGCATTGGGCATTGAGATAATCCAGAGATCTTTTAGTTTCCTGAAGAATAAAGGGAAAGGAGGGGAGAATTCCTTTCAGCCTTGAAGATTCAGTTGCCTACAACCTTACAATAAAGATCTCTGGATTATCTCAATGCCCAATGCCATTTAATTCAAAGTGTCTTCTGAATTAAAATCACCACAACCACTCCTGTGTCTTTTAGGTTCCATATTTGGTCTCTGCTTGTAGATGAATCAGTGGATAAGAATAGAGCTGGAAGGGACCTTGGAGGTCTTCTAGTCCAACCCTCTGGTCACGCAGGAGAACCTATACCATTTCAGATAGGTAGTTGTCCAGTCTTTTCTTAAAAACCTCCAGTATTGGAGCACGCACAGCTCCTGAAGGCAAGCTGTTTCACTGGTTAATTGCCCTCACTGTTAGCAAGTTTCTCCTTAATTCCAGCTTGCTTCTCTCCTTGGTCAGTTTCCATCCATTCTTTCTCGTCCTGCCTTCTGGTGCTTTGGAAAATAAGTTGATCCCCTCTTCTTTGTGGCAGCCCCTCAAATATTGGAATACTGCTATTCCACAAAAACCCCACAAAACGTGTGAAGTCTTCAGTGAGAACTTTCCAAAGCACCAGAGGGCAAGACAAGAAACAATAGGTGGAAGCTCCTCAAAGAGAGATCCAAGCTAGAAGTAAGGAGGAATTTTCTGAGAATGAGAACAATTAATCAATGGAATAGTTTCCTTGGGTTGTGAGTGCTCCATCGCTTGAGTTTTCTAAAAAAAGATTGGATAACCATTTGATCAGAATAGTATAAAGTCTCCTGCCTTTAGTAGGGGTTTGGACTAGAATATCTCTGAAGTCCCTTCCAACATATGTTATATGTTTTAAGTGTTTGGCTTTTGGAGGTTCTTCCTTAAGGTTACATTTCTTTAATAAAGAGATTCCAGTCTCTGCAGTAGCTCTTTCTTCATTTTATCACCACGTATTTATTTAAAGCATAGCCCTTAATTTAATGGCATCATCATAGCTGCATTAGCCATAATTGCACAATTGTTGCATATTCATAATTAGAACACTTATAGATAGGAAGAAGGAAGGTGGAATTATATGCACAATCATCCTGGGATCAGCCTCATTAAGACATTTTTTTTAAAAAAAGGAATTGACCTCTTCACCAAAATATCTTATTACTTAAAATTATCTTTTTTTTAAGCACCTATTCACTCTTTATGTTTCCTGGACAAGTGCTTTCTAAAATGCTCTTGAACATTGTATAACTATGAGGCTTATGATATATTTTATTCTATTAATCAAAATCTGAAAGTAGTGATTATGTACTCTATTCCAGTGTTTCTCAACCTTGGCAACTTCAAGACATCTAGACCTCAACTCCCAGAATTCCCCAGTCCAGACATCTTGAAGTCACCAAGGTTGAGAATCAAGGTTAGACAGCATCACCACCAGATGGATTCGTAGCTGGCTGACCAGCTGCATTCAGCGTGTGGTCCTCAATGGAACCACATCTACTGTACATGGAGGGAAGTGTGTAATGGGGTACCCCAGGGCTCTGTTCTGGGCCCAGTGCTCTTCAACATCTTCATCAATCATTTGGATGAGGGGATAGATGGGGAACTCATCAAATTTGCAGACGACACCAAGCTGGCAGGAATAGCAAACACCCCAGAAGACAGGCTTAAGATACAGGAGGATCTAAACAAACTGGAACACTGGGCACGATCTAACAAAATGAAATTCAATGGTGGAAAAAGTAAAGCTCTACAATTAGGCAAGAAAAAACAAATGACAGGTATAGCATAGGTGGTACCTTGCCCAATAGTAGCAACTGTGCATCACTTGACTTGAAGGTGAAACAACAGAACAACAACAACCAAGAAAAGATGTTGAGACTCTAGAAAGAGTGCAGAGAAGAGCAACAAAGATGATTAGGGGAGTGGAGGCTAAAACATATAAGGAATGGTTGCTGGAATTGGGGTATGATCAGTTTAATGAAGAGAAGGACGAGGGGGACATGATAGCAGCCTTCCAATATCTCAGGGGCTGCCACAAAGAAGAGGGAGTCAAGCTATTCTCCAAAGTGCCTGAAGGCAGGACAAGAAGCAACGGATGGAAACTCATCAAGGAGAGAAGCAACCTAGAACTCAAGAGGAATTTCCTGACAGTGAGAACAATTAAACAGCTTACCTTCAGAAATTGTGGGTGCTCCATCACTGGAGGATTTTAAGAAGAGACTGGACAACCATTTGTCTGAAATGATATAAGGTCTCCTGCTTGAACAGGGGGTTGGACTAGAAGACCTCCAAGGTCTAACCCAGTTATTCTATAATTTCTATTTTAAAACTGGAGGAGTAAATATCAATGATCTATCCTATGCTGGTGACATTAATTAAGAAGCATAGTGGGGGAAAATGGGACTAAAATGAAACTTGAAAAGACTCAAGTAATATCAACAGGTAGAACAACCATTGTTAGAAAAACAATGAAGCTATTGAGGATATCAAGAAATATGCTGTAGGTTATTGCTTCCCAATTGGCTTTGCTTGTCGGAAGCTGGCCGGGAAGATCACAGATGGTGATCACATGATCTTTGGGTACTGCAAAAGTTGTAAACATGACCAAAGGAATGCTGCAACAGTCCTAAGCGGAAAGACTGGTTATAAGTCATTTTTGTCAGTACCATTGTAACTTTGAATGTTCACTAAACAAATGGACTAACTGAAGTTTGAATGTTTCCCATTTAAACTGCTGAGGCAGTGGATTCAATTAGGAAAGAGTGCAAGTACAAATCTTAATTTCTTTTTTTTCTCTCTCTCTCTCTTTTCACCCAGTTCAATGATGATTACATGAAAAAAGGCAAAGGTGTATTAAAGTAGGCCAGGAGTTGATATGCTGTATAAGAGCAAAATATTGAGGAAAAATCTTATCTGCCTTCAGTGATAACCACTTGAGACACAAACAGCTGAAATGCTCCAAAATCATTTAATGGCAAATAAGAAAGACAGCCGAGCCTTGAATAAATATTGTTCCTTTTCACACAAAACACTTAACCAGGTCAAATAAACCCCAACCAGATGCCTTCCCATGCCATCCTAGGCTTTGTGAAGTGTTAAGCAGGGTTGATAGGAAAGAGAGGGGGAGGCTTAATACTTTGCGCAAACTCAGCCCACAGTGTTTTATTTATTACTCAGTCTACAGCACAAATCTAGATGAATTCAGTAATCAGGTTAAACAAGTTGTCTGAAAGCAGTCGGTTTTCTTTCTAATTATTGAAGTCCTAGACAATCTTTTTTTTTCAAGTGTAGGATTGTGTGACATCTTAACATATGTAAGTCTGGATAATTCAGGAGTTGGATTCTAATAATCAGGGACCTGGAAGGCTCTCTCTAAATGTGGTATAATGCCTTTCACATTGTGACAACAAAGTTTGCCTGGAATATGCTGGGACTTCCATTCAACTCATTTGCAGTCCTGAGTTTATGGCCATTTTTTTCTCCGTTCATGTCACAAACACACCTTCTTTTCTGTTCTGCCCAACTAACATTCATTCATTCATTCATTCATTCATTCATTCATTCATTCATTCTTTTGCTTGAATGACTATAGTCAGACAGAAATGTGACTACTATTGTGTTTTCCAACCAACACTTCTCTTTGCACAAAGCAAGGCTGGGCATTTTCTACATTTCACTGACATTGATTAAAAAAAAAAGTAAAACATCTGCTGCTGGAAGGTGAGGATCAGTATTCCATCTCCTAAATTGTGTTCCTTAAAGAAGAGAAGAAGAAGCAGAGGAGAGGGAGGGGAGGGGACAAGGAAGGGAGGCAAAGGGAAGGGGAGAGGAGAGGAGAGGAGAGGAGAGGAGAGGAGAGAAAAGAGAAGAGAAGAGAAGAGAAGAGAAGAGAAGAGAAGAGAAGAGAAGAGAAGAGAAGAGAAGAGAAGAGAAGAGAAGAGAAGAGGAGAAGAGAAGAGAATAATAGAAGAGAAGAGAAGAGAAGAGAAGAGAAGAGAAGAGAAGAGAAGAGAAGAGAAGAGAAGAGAAGAGAAGAGAAGAGAATAATAGAAGAGAAGAGGAGAGGAGAGGAGAAGAGAAGAGAAGAGAAGAGAAGAGAAGAGAAGAGAAGAGAAGAGAAGAGAAGAGAAGAGAAGAGAAGAGAAGAGAAGAGGAGGAGACTGATTAGCTTTTTTAGTTGTGGGACATATTTCCCACTGGGGAAAAAAAACAAAGAAAGGAACATGAAATATGCCATTGTATTCATTTTCCTCCACAGAAAATAAACTAGAAGAACAAGCCCAAGAAATTGTAGTGATTTGGATATGGTCATTTTAGCAGTAGAAAGAATTTAACACTTTGAGAAGTCTGTGTTTAAAGATTTGAGAGCGTGCAAGTGCCCCAGTCTGAATGTGACCTAAAAAATTAGTGGTGAAGTGAATATTAGCACCACAGTTTAATCTTTAGAGGTTAACATACACTTCCCTAAATGTTAAGTTCTTTCTACTACTAAAATAAGCACTGCAAGAGAAGCAGACCTAGGAAGAAGAAGGAGGAGGAGGAGGAGGAGGAGAAGAAGAAGAAGAAGAAGAAGAAGAAGAAGAAGAAGAAGAAGAAGAAGAAGAAGAAGAAGAAGAAGAAGAAGAAGAAGAAGAAGAGGAGGAGGAGGAGGAGGAGGAGGAGGAGGAGGAGGAGGAGGAGGAGGAGGAGGAGGAGGAGGAGAAGAAGAAGAAGAAGAAGAAGAAGAAGAAGAAGAAGAAGAAGAAGAAGAAGAAGAAGAAGAAGAAGAAGAAGAAGAAGAAGAAGAAGAAGAAGACTCATCAAGTAGTTGGTGTTCGGCAAGATGCAGAACCACCTATAGATTGGGCCATTACAAGTAGTCCTTGACTTACAAACATTTGCTTAGCAATGGTTGAAAGTTACAACAGCACTGAAAAGCATGGTTTATGCCTGGTCACTGCACTAGAGACTGTTGTGTCATCCACATGGACACATGAACAAAATTTGGGCAACCAGCATGTATTTACACTGATTGCAGCCTCCAGGGGTCATCTGATCACCATTTGTGACCTTCCCAGCTGGCCTCCTACAAGCCAAGTCAGTTGGGAAGGCCTATTCACTCAAGGATCACATAGTTTACTTAACAACTGTGACAAGGAAGGCTGTAAAATTGCACATGCCTCACCTTGCCTTGTTTAGCAATGGAAATTCTGGTCCCAGTTGTGGATGTAAATTGCTACCTCCCTGCGTGTTAAGCTATCTTATGGTATATTGGGAGGCATCACAGTTAACCTGAACACAGCCATGGTATTTTGGTTAACCCAAAATTAGATTATACTTAGTTGTGTGAAACCAGCCTGTGAATGGGCAAATGGTTAGCCTTAAACAGCCCTGGAGTATAGAAAGTGATGCTTGTGGTTTTGTGAGCTTGTGGAACCAGGTCACAAAAGAAGTGGGTATGACTTGTGCAAGGGTGCATTTATGCCCTGCTTCAATCCTTAGGCCACCAGTGCCCATGTGTGCAATCTTCAGTGCAAAGAGTTATCTTTCACATCCACCAGCTGCAGAGTTGTTAGCACAAGTGGTCTTTTTGCCGTTGTGACACAAACTTCCTTTCCTTGTTAAATGTAGAATAGAACATAGAAGATCATCAGAGTTGAAAGGCACCTTGGAGGTCTTCTAGTCCAACCCCCTGCTCAAGCAGGAGACCCTAGACCACTGCAGACAAATGGCTGTCCAGTCTCTTCTTAAAAGGGATGGAGCATGCACATGCACAAGTTGTTCCACTGACGAATTGTCCTCACTGTTAGGAAGATTCTCCTTAATTCCAGGTTGCTTCTCTCCTTGATTAGTTTCTATTCATTGATTCTTGTCCTTATCTTTTTTTTCTAATGTGGTGACCAAAATTCCAGGTGTGGGTTTACTAAGGCTTACTAAGGTTCAAGAGAAGCCTAAAAGGTGTCTTGCCTTCTGGTGCTTTGGAAAATAGGTTGACCCCCTCTTTGTGGCAGCTCCTCAAATATTGGAGCACGGCTTTCATATCACCCCTAGTCCTTCTTTTCCCTAGACTAGACATATCCAATTCCTGTGTATGTTTTACTCTCCAGCCCCCTAATCGTCTGTGTTGTTTATGTGTGTAACTCATTCCAGTGAAAAGAAACAGCCAAGCTGGGCCAAAGGAAACCATTTCCCCTCTTCCTTCACTGGTTGTTTGGCTCTGCACTGACCAAAAAAAAAAAAGCGCATACTTGGGTGTTAACATCATTGTTGTGTGTGTGGAGCCACCTCAGGGGTCAGCTTTCCAAGCAATCCTGCTGGGAAATGGCTCCGTTAGTCATTCTCGTGTGGCACGGAGGTGTCAACTCCTCGGTGGCACAGGACAAAAGCCGCAACTGAGAGACAAAGCCGAAAGCCCTTGCATTTCTGAAAAGAACAGTTGAAGTGCAGAAGCCTTTGAAATGTTCATTTCAAATAACAAGAAGAAATTATACATTGATATTAAACCATCAGACAGAAATGGAGCGTTAATGCCGGCAGTAAAACACCAAACCATTTCATTACCGGCATTTATCAACATAATACTAAAATTATAAAGCGACCTTTTACTGAGGAACAAAACAGAGTTGAATGTTCCTTCCACATGCTGGCAGAGGAAAAAAAAGGGGGGGTGGACAATAATTACTCCTCATCACATTAAATAAACTGCTGAGGGCCTTGCCAGAAGCTTGCTTTTCAAACAAAAAATTTTAAAAAATAAAAGTCTTTCTACCAAACAGCTTTCAAATGTGTACAAACTATTTATGCAAGAGGCAGACACAAATTAGCAAAGATCCATGTTGATTGGGTCAAAGGTGAGTCAGTCTACAGTTCCCTGTTTTTCTCCTTTTCCTGCTCTCAGCTTAAGAGAGATATTGACTGATGCCCGCCCCCACACCCCACACCCCATTAGACCAGGAATCAGATGGCTCCAATTTTTCAATCAGAGCTAAACTAAGCAACACTCTGGATTCTAACAGCCGGTCTCTGCGAGTATGAGGCTTTGAACTATCTGAACCCAACAAAATTTAGCCTGTAGTACTGAAGTCTTTGGACTGCAAGGAGATCCAATCAGTCAATCCCTAAAGGAAATCAATCCTGACTCTTCTTTGAAGGACAGATAAAGATAAAGATCAAATACTTTGGCCACCTAAGGAGAAGAGAGGTCTCCTTGGAAAAGAGACTGATGTTGGAAAAGTGGAAGACAAAAGGAGAAGGGGACAGCAGAGGATGATGAGATGGTTAGATAGGGTCATTGACGCAAGGAGCATGTGTTTGAGCAAACTCTGGGAGATAATGGAGCATGGGGAGAGGGGCTGGTGTGCTGTGGTCCATGGGATTGCAGTGAGTTGGACAAGACTTAGTGACTGAACCAGAACAATAACAACAACAACTGAAGTCTCACTCAGCTGATTGTGGTCAGACCAGAACATGCTAGAGGTTCTGAAATGACCACAGTTAGTTGAGTGAGTCTGTGAATAAGTGAATCTTATGGAGGTGTGAAGTCGATACAGCCAGATGTATTTGAGATCAGGGGTAGGGATGCATATTTTTATTTAGATATTGCTTCAGTGGTGGGATTCAAATATGGGAACAGCCAGTTCTCTGTGTGGATGCCACTTCTGGAAGACCATTCTGGTCCTGGGCAATAAAAAATTAGCTACCACTTCTGCCAAAGTGGTGTGAACTGGCTGAATCCCACTACTGTATTGCTTGCATATCCTTTTGGTATACCACCCCATAAATCAAGTAGTTCTTTGGGCAGTTTACCGGGAAGTCAAATGAAAAAGTGAAATCAATACACCACCTAAGATCAGACATCGCATGAGATTGTAATGACCAGTAATTCAGAATAGCAGATTAAAACAGTTGAACTGGGCCAAGTTGAAAGCCTAAACTCTAGTAGACTCTAGGTCTAGGTCTAGAATCTAAGCGGACTTTGGTGAAATCTGATCAGCATATGGTCAGATGATAATGACCATTACATGATGCTATTCATCGCTATCACTTGAAAAAAAATACTATTGCTAAAATCAGATTTAATGTAAAATCCTCTTTTATATTAATACCAGTGTCTTTCATACAGGATTCTTTTTTGAACCTAGAGCTTTTTTAAAAAAACTGTTTTTTAAGGCTCTGTGTTCTTAAGTGAGAAATGCAGCTGAAAGGATGATTAAACTAATTGTTCTCAGTGGCCTTAGAGGTCCAATGACATAATGAGCATTATGATACCATCGTCAAAATGACGTTACTCTATGATTTGTATGAGTCATGTCACTTTGTCAAACAATTCCATAACTCCAGTAAGACCACACCAACCCTAATAAGACCACACCTGGAATACCGCAGGCAACTTTGGTCACCATATCAAAAAAAAGATGTTGAGAGTTTGGAAAAAAAATCAGAGAAGAGCAACTAAGGTCTGGAGGCTAAAACATGCAAAGAAAAGCTGTGGGACTTGGGTCTGGCTAGTCTAAAGAAAAGAAGAAACTGGGAAGACATGATAGCAGTATTCCAGTATCTGAGGGGCTGCCACAAAGAAGAAGGGGTCAAACTATTCTCCAAAGCACCAGAGGGAAGGACAAGAAACAATGGTTGGAAACCGATCAAGGAGAGAAGCAACCTGGAACTAAGGAGAAACCTCCTGACAGTGAGGACAATCAACCAGTGGAACAGCTTGCCACCAGAAATCATGGGGGCTCCATCGCTGAAGATTTTTAAGAAGAGACTGGACATTCACCTATCTGAGACAGTGTAGGTTCTCCTGCTTGAGTGGGTCTATTCTATTCTATTCTATTCTATTCTATTCTATTCTATTCTATTCTATTCTACTCTACTCTACTCTACTCTACTCTACTCTACTCTACTCTACTCTACTCTACTCTACTCTACTCTACTCTACTCTATTCTATTCCCATCCCATCCCATCCCATCCCATCCTACATTCTATTCTGTTCTATTCTGTTCTATTCTATTCTATTCTATTCTATTCTATTCTATTCTATTCTATTCTATTCTATTCTATTCTATTCTATTCTATTCTATTCTATTCTATTCTATTCTATTCTATTCTAAATTTTCCTTCTTCTTCCCCTGCAGATAGCAATGTAAGTGATCCCATCTATATACTGTATATTGAGCCAATCACCAGGAGACTGTGAGTTCTAGTCCTGCTTAAGCATGAAACCTGGCTGGGTGACTTTGGGCCAGTCAACAACCCACCTTACAGGTTGTTGTTGTGGGAAAAATAGGAATGATGCAGGTGCGCTGTATATGTGTGCTCCTTATTTCTAAAATAATAAAGTCCAGATACAAATAAATACATAAATAAGTTAAAATTAGGCTGAGTTGAAAAAGAAGACAATGATCTACCCAAAGTGTCCTGGTGGCTAAGAATGGATTAGAATCAGGAAAATGGTGGAAGGGGAAAACCCCACCAGTTTTTGAATCTTCATGGATGCTGACAACTATTTATTCATTGTCAAATCTCTATCGCAACCCACCTCATGCAAAAGTGTGTCAGACTTGCCTTGTTCTCTGTGGTTGTGATCAGATTGTATGAAGTAGTTTTCCCAAGCATGGCCAAATTCTGCTGCACTGTATGTAGAATTAGGCAAACTTTAACTGCCCACTGTTAATCCCACATCAATCACAACATATTATTCTGCCTGCCTTTTACTTTTACTTTTTACTATTATTATTGTTTTCATGCTTTTATTTGCTGGTCTGTGACCATAATAAAGATAGATTGATTGCTTTCTGTGATAGAGACCAAATCCTAATGAGTCTCTCTGAAAATGGGTACTTTGCACCCTGGTTATTCCAGTTTCCATTCTGGCTCAAAGACTGAATCAGAATCAGAATAGAGCTGGAAGGGACCTTGGGGGTCTTCTAGTCCAACCCTCTGCTCAAGCTGTAGACCCTATACCATCTCAGACAAGTGACTGTTCAGTCTTGTCTTAAAAACCTCCAGTGATGGAGCACCCACAACTTCTGGTGGCAAGCTGTTCTACTGGTCAATTGTCCTCACTGTCAGGAAGTTTCTCCTTAATTCCAGGTTGCTTCTCTCCTTGATTACTTTCCATCCATTGTTTCTTGTCCTTATCTTTTTTTTGTAATGTGGTGACCAAAATTCCAGGTGTGGGTTTAGTAAGGCTTTCTAAAGTTCAAGAGAAGCCTAAAAGGTGAGGTTTCTATCCAACCTTCTGTGTCTTTGTCCTCAATTCCTCTGGCGATGAGTCAGTATAATAGCGAAAGGGGTCCTTGGCAAAGAAGTAACAGCTTCCCTGACTTAGCTTTCCCAGCTATAGTGTGGCGTGGCAACTTAATGTCATTGCTAAATTACACAACTCCTAGGACAACGAGTAAGTTTCCATTGCACACTGATTCACAAACCTCCAAACTCCTCTCATGTCAAGCCAGCCGTTTGGCTCAATATATGGGGTGGAAAAGAATCAGGATAAGTTCAAACAGACTGCCCAGAAGACTTTGGGCAGAGTAATAATGTTCCTCACAAATGATGTATACAAAAGCATGCTACAGATGGTCATTGACTTACAACAGTTCGTTTAGTGACTGCTCAAAGTTATTACAGCACTGGAAAAAGTGACTTATGAGCATTTTTCACAGTTATGACTCTTGCAGCATCCCCACGGTCATGGGATCAAAATTTAAATGCTTGGCCACTGGCATGTACTTATGACAGTTGCAGTGTCCCGGGGGTCACGTGACCCCCGTTTGCGACCTTCTGACAAGCAGACTCAAGGGGGAAGCCAGATTCACTTAACAACCAGGTTACTAACTTAACAACTGCAGCGATTCACTTAACAACTGTGGCAAGAAAGGTCAAAAAAAGGGGCAAAACTCAACTGACAAATGTCTCTCCCTCAGCAACATAAATTTTGGGCTCCATTGTGGTTGTAGGTTGAGGACTAGCCACAGCTGAGTTCACAGAAAAGACCAGAATCAAAGAAAATGCCAACACGATATGAGAAGAAGTCACGGAAAATTAGGCAGCAATGTGCCTAAATTGGCAAGGTGAAGAGAGAGAGAGAGAGAGAGAGAGAGAGAGAGAGAGAGAGAGAGAGAGAGAGAGAGAGAGAGAGAGAGACGGTTGTGTTGTGTTGCAAGGCCTCTGCATAAAGATGCCCCATTTTACTCCTTGTTGACTTGGAGTTCCCCATTTAGACACCACCGATGTTGTCAATGCTGCTAACTTTGGGTGTTCTTGCTTTGACAACAGATGGAAATGCATTCATTTTTCTCTTTCGCTTTTAGAGCTGATTGATGCTGGGAGGGAGGAATGTGGATGAGAGTCCGGTTAGTCACAACAATTTCGTGAGAATTCAAGGTTACTGAGCCCAGAGTTGATAACGATTTGGCGGGCTGGAGAGCTGTGGAGAGAGCCCGCGTTTCATGCTTATTGGGGAATGTGATTTATAACCATTAGTTGGAGGAGGGAATTGTGCTTTGCTACTTTGTGCCCAGGGGAGGAGAATTCAGTTTTTTGGCTTCAATTAAGTAGTGCCGACATTATGCTTCTCAAATAAAGGTTTCTTTAAGGAAAACAATGCCTCAAAGTTCTTTAGAAGAGTGTCATCTGTCGGAACCATCAGAGATGTTTAATTCAGATGACCATCAGGTATACTACTGTGGGCAAGAATCCCTCAGAAGAAATGGAGTAGCCTTCATAGTCAATAAAAGAGTAGTAAAAGCAATACTGGGATACAATCCTCAAAATGACAGAAAGATCTCAGTTCGAATCCAGGGCAGGCCATTCAATATCAGAGTAGTCCATGTCCCAACCACCAGTGCTGAAGAGGATGAAATTGACTGATTCTATGAAGCCCTACAGCACCTTATAGAACTAACACCAAAAAATGATGTTCTTATCATCATGGGGGATTGGAATGCTAAAGTAGGAAGCCAAAAGATAACCGGAATAACAGGCAAGTTTGGCCTTGGAGTACAAAATGAAGCAGGGTACAGGCTGATAGAATTTTGCCAAGAGAATACAATGGTCATAACAAACACTCTTTTCCAACAACCCAAGAGACGGCTCTACACATGGACACCACCAGACGGTCAACACAGAAATCAGACTGACTATATGCTCTGCAGCCAAAGATGGAGAAGCTCTATAAAGTCAGTAAAAACAAGACCAGGAGCTGACTGTGGCTCAGACCATGAGCTTCTCGTTGCAAAGTTTAGGCTTAAACTGAAGAAAGTAGGGAAAAGCACTAGGCCACTCAAGGTATGAATTAAATCATATCCCTGACAAATATACAGTAAGGTAAAGGTAAAGGTTCCCCCGCACATGCGTGCTAGTCATTTCCAACTCTAGGGGCCGGTGCTCATCTCCATTTCAAAGCTGAAGAGCCAGCACTTGTCCAAGGACGTCTCCGTGGTCTGACTCTGTAAACCACTTAGAGAGGGCTGCAAAGCAATGTGAAGTGGTATGTACCATAAGTCTAAGTGCCATGGCTATTGCTACCTTGGGGCATAATAAAGAGGGCACAGTATGAGAACATGAGCAAAAGCATATTAGTGAATATCTCGAGAAGCCTCTGTTCATTAATGTGGAGTTTCAAAATGATTAGTTTAATAAAGGTAAAGGTAAAGGTTCCCCCGCACATGTGTGCTAGTCGTTTCCGACTCTAGGGGCCGGTGCTCATCTCCGTTTCAAAGCCGAAGAGCCAGCACTTGTCCGAGGACGTCTCCGTGGTCATGTGGCCGGCATGAATAGACGCCAAAGGCGCACGGAGCGCTGTTACCTTCCCACCGGAGTGGTCCCTATTTTTCTACTTGCATTTTTTGCGTGCTTTTGAACTGCTAGGTTGGCAGAAGCTGGGACGAGTAACAGGCACTCACTCTGCTACGCGGCACTCGGGATTCGACCCGCCAAACTGCCGACCTTCTGATGGACAAGCTCAGCATCCTAACCACTGAGCCACCGCGTCCCTTCAATGATTAGTTTAGGCGCACATAATTTATTCCTGCATCTGTTATGAAGGTAAGAAAGAATGCCCTAATGCAAAAGCAATTCACCCTGAAACAAGTGCAGGACAAAAGTTCAAAAACAACCCTGGAATGACAACAAAGAAGACTGGTGATCAGACAAATCACGGAAACCATTCCACACAGTAGGGGAGCAACCAACAATTCTACAGTTAAGAAGCCTTAATTCTTCCAGAATTTTACCAATCATTAAGGGGGCCAAAGGGGGAGGAAAATTAATTGGCATCTGTAACAAAAGGGCTCTCTTGATTTTTCTTGGATAGCTTTCTAGTGGGTTTAACAGGAGCCCCACGTGTGTTTTTGCACAGGGAGGAGGATCGCTATGGTAACGGTTAGTAACTAGAAGAACATGTATTTCTCTACCACCATACTGTAAATTTTTAAAAAAAACAGTGAAGAATTCTGGAGTTGCTGAAACAAGAGCAGTGTAAGAAATAGCAATGAGACAGACCCATACGTGCCTGCCAAATGTTCCTCTTTAGTGCCTTTGGGAATCATCTTGAGATCGTATTAAGCACACAGTGCAAGTGAAAACAAATTCAAGATTAAGTAGAGCATATACTGTAAGCTCTGAATCTTGGGTCGGAGGGTGTCAAACCTGCCCCAATTTTTCCTTAAGGCAAAAAAAGACCCTTGACGCCGTGCGTGCGAAAGGTACATTTTTATTAAAGACCAAGTGGTTACAATACAGCAAAGCCAGAACTAAAGTTTGTGCGTGAAGTTTCCCTAATTAACTTTCCCCTTGCCCGTTCCTCCCCCTTGTTGTCTGCCTATTGTCCAATTACATTCAAAGATTTGTTTTGGCAACGATCCCTGTTCTGGCAGGCAAGATGGCAAGCCGTTGTATTTCCCCTCCCAGGCCTTGCCTTGGACCAGGGGTAGGCAACCTCGGCTCTTTTATGACTCATGGACTTCAACTCCCAGAATTCCTGAGTCAGTCCATGAGTCATAAAAGAGCCGAGGTTGCCTACCCCTGCCTTGGACGATGAGTTGATGTCTCAGGACGGAAACAATGATTTGATTCCCACTCCCCACCCCCTTCCCTGTGATTCCAGCAATTTCCTTCCCGGATAGTTTATGGCACGCTGGCATTTAGCCAAGCGAGGTTAAAGTTGAAGCACAAGATGGCAGCTCCTGATAGTGGGAGAGAATGGTGGAAAGTCCATCTAACCCAGCTTTCTTGCTTCCAGAACAGCCAACCAACCAGATGTATTCAGGAAGTTCAGAAACATGGATGGGAAACAAAAAGCTTCTTCTGATATGTTGCTCTAGTTCTAGAATGGGTCATTGAAATCTGGAAATATAGAACTGCCATCCCAAGCAGATATTACTAAGCCCATTGTTCAGGAATCTGTCCAGTCCCTTTGGAATATATCTAGATTGGGGATAGGGCCATCCTCACCTCACGTGGCAGCAAATCTCCCTATTTAACCATGTCTTAAAAGGTTTTATGTACAGGTGTGTACCTTCAGATCAGTGTTGACTTCTTCCGATTGCTTGAACTAGTCCTGGTAGCTTTCTTGGAAAATTTCTTTGGAAGAGGTCTACCCTGTTCTTCTTTCTAGGGCCAAGAGAGAATGACTAGCACAAGGTCCTCCAGTGGGCTTCATATCTAAGGCAGGACTAAGACTGGCTTCTAGCCTTGTGCCCTATCAGCTACACCAAAATAACTCTTGTTAAAGAAATGCTTCCTCTCATTTATCCTAAATCTCCCCACCCTACACAACTGGGGTAAAGGGGAAACAGGGACAAATTAGGCATCTGTATCAGAAGGCAAATTCCACTCCTTCCATCCTCTTGATGAGAACAGATATTTTGACAGGGATAGAAGACTTATGTGGTGAGCTCTTGGGATAGAGCAGGGGTCTCTAGACTTGACAAGACTTGTGGACTTCAACTCCCAGAATTCCCCAGCCATCCATTGTTCATAAGTCTTAAAAGTTGCCAAATTTGGAAAGCCCTGGGATAGATCAATGGTGGCTGGGGAATTCTGGGAGTTGAAGTCCACAAGCCTTGTCAAGTTTGGAATCCATTCATAGTTGCCTAATCTGAAAAATGGTGGATAAAGCAATGAATGTCTCAAGGCCCAAGAACCAATATTGTTGGTCTTCCTCCCCCTTGTTGTCTGCCTATTGTCCAGTTACATTCAAAGGATTTGTTTTGGTAACCATCCCTGTTCTGGCAGGCAAGATGGTAAGCCATTGTATTTCCCCTCCCAGGCCTCTGCCTTGGACCAGGGGTAGGCAACCTTGGCTCTTTTATGACTCATGGACTTCAACTCCCAGAATTCCTTGCCAGACTAAAGCAACTATCTGCATAGCTATAGATATACTTTGGGGGTTTTTTGTGTTTGTTTTTTTTTTTGAAAATTTTATTAAATATACATTTAAAAACAAAAGTGGACATGATTCAACTTCCATAGCTACTACACTACTATTAGTATTATCTTATGTTACAGAAAGAAATAACGAAAACCTAAAATACAGTCTATAACAGGACCGAGTATTACAAACTGTACATATAACATCTGTTGGGTTTTTTTTAGTAAATTGTCATTCAGTCCTCAGCGTTAGATTTACGTATCTTTCAGTTATGTCCATTATATAGATGCTAATAAGAAAACCTTACATCATCAACCACTCAAACAATGTTCATCTCAGCGATCCTCCTTAACTCTAACCAATTTTGCCCAATTTCATGATACTCCGTTTCGTTCTTATTTTTAATCTTTAGGGTTAACCTGTCCATTTCGGCGCAGGATAAAATTTTATCTATTATTTCTTCTTCAGTGGGTGTTTCCTTTCTTTTCCATTTTTGGGCATATGCCAGTCTTGCTGTGGTTAAGATATGTACTAATAAGTAGAGAGATGCTTTACTGAGATTATCGTTAATAATTCCTAATTAATTAATTCCTAATTAAAAAAATTCTGGTTTTAAATCAATTTTTTGTCGTAATATTTCTTCCAACCAATTTTTAATCCGCTGCCAAAAAATTTTCACTTCTGAACATTCCCACCACATATGATAATAAGTCCCTGGAAGCCTTCTGCATTTCCAGCACATTGGTGAGAATTTTTTATCTATTTTTGCTAACCTTGTAGGGGGAAGGTGCCATCTATAAAACCTCTTGTACAAATTCTCTTTATAGGAGGTGGCTAGCGTTAACCTCCTATTTCTATCCCAAAGTAATTGCCAATTAGATAAGTCAATATTATAATCAAAATTTTTACTCCAGGTTAACATTGTTTCTTTTACCTGTTCTTCTAATAAATCCTGTTCTAATAAATACTGGTATATCTTTTTTATCAATCGATCTTCTGTTTCTAGAAGAATTTTATCTAACTGTGTATGCTCTTATTTTATCCCTGGTTCTTTTTTATCTTTTCTTTGTGATGGGGGTTTCCCGATACTCCCATGAAACACCTCTACTCCGCGAGCTGCATTGGCTTCCGGTTGCCCTCCAGGTGAGATTCAAGGTGCTGGTGATGACCTATAAAGCCCTACATGGCTTGGGTCCAGGATATCTGAGGGAACACCTGCTGCCGGCATCAAGTTCCCTTCGTCCAGTGCGCTCCCACAGGGAGGGTCTTCTCAGGGTGCTGCCGGTCAGAGAGTGTCGGCTGGCGGCCCCCAGGGATAGGGCCTTCTCAGTGGGGGCGCCTGCCCTCTGGAACCAGCTGCCAGTGGAGCTGAGGACTGCCCCCGACCTCCGTTCATTCCGCCGGGGCCTGAAGACCTGGCTCTTCGCGCTCTCTGGCCCAGGCTGAGGATTAATCTTAATTTTAACTGGGGTTTTATTTATGCAGGGACAAATATAATTTTTTTTTTTAAATTTGTTTTTAACTTTTGTATCTTGGTTTTTTAATCACCCTGTAAACCGCCCTGAGTCCTTCGGGAAAGGGCGGTATATAAATGTAATAAAATAAAATAAATAAATAAACTACTAAGGAGGCGATCATCTTTGTTCTTTTCCTACCTCTAGAATAGATTTTCTAAGCTCCACTGCCTCTTTGCCCTCTAGGAAGCATGGCTTTCCTTCTGGGACTTCAGACTACATTCCACCGCAAGATGGAAGGTGAAATGGAAAAAAGGAATAATAGACAGCAATGAATTCAACCTGCATTTTTTGTTACAGTTCCTCACTGGCCATAACAAGAATCCTGCACTTTGAGAGAGCATATGGCAGAGCTCAAAGTGTTCCTGTGCAATGCTCATGTTCCACTGGACTCCCAGAGGTTATGCTGCCAGTAAGGAACTGAAGTTTCCAGGGGCTGCCAAAGGATGCCACATCTGTCCGTAACAGCAATTAATTTGAACTAGTAATTTTCCAATGTACCACTCACTTTCTTACCCATGATGAAACAGCTGCTCTATGACACCCAAAAAACAAAAAATGGTAAACAAGAGCCTTATTGTATTTTATTTTATTTTTTATTTTTATTTTAATCCCATTTATATCCCGCTCTTCTCCGAAGACTCAGGGCAGCTTACAATTTAAGCACAAACCAATGTGCTTAGCAATAGCCTTCATTCTATGTATATGCCTGCTTATTAGGGCTTTCGCCCCCCCCCCCGAAGCGGCATTATTACAAAGTCAGCTTAATTGCCCCCAACAATCTGGGTCCTCATTTTACCTACCTCGGAAGGATGGAAGGCTGAGTCAACCTTGAGCCTGGTGGGATGCGAACCTGCACTAATTTTAAGGTGGACACTCCCTATAAGCTTTTGGATTGATTAGGCCGAAGTACATCTTTATGGGTTTTGTCCCAAGAAATGAGGATTGTGCAAAGCAATTATCTCTGTTTCCAGATGTTGCTTCAGACAACTGTCAAACTGTAGATCACATAATGACTGGCTGTAAGTTGAGACCATATACCGGTGCAGTATCTGATTTTTTAAAATATAAACGATGCTGCACTTCAATGGTTAGATGGCCCAGACGTTGGTATTTGAACATAGATATTTTTAACATTTATATTTTATTAGGTTCTACTAATCTAGTTGAAATGTTAATATATATTGCTAATTCATGTACTGTATGATGTGCCATACGCTAAATAAATAAATGCTTCAACCATGCTTATTGCTAGTCATGGTTTTTCACTTGGCAAATGAAGTTACGCAATGCTACTGAAATCAGAAGTCAAAGGGAGCCAACTCCGTTTGGCTGGTTGCTGCTGATGCTGCAGATGGGAAAAGGGTATTTTTAGCATCTAGAACCACATAAGGAGCAATACCTCTTCTGTGTTTTGAAAGTGAACACTGCTGTAACTCAGGGTTTCAGTTCAAAAGACTATCGACAGACGTTGTGTTGAAGTCAAGCCTGCATCAACTTGCTTCCATTTCAAGTCTTTCTCATTTAAAGACTTCTTCAAGCTGAGTTCAACTTTTGGTAACTAGAAAGACATGTTTTTTTTTGTTTTAAGATGGGGTGTGAAATGGCCTCCTTTGCAGATTCCCAATCTTGCTCACAAGCTCAAGATTCTCCTGATAGTGTCCCATCCTGCTGAATTTTTCAAGATTGGTTAAAGTTGGTATAGTAGAGTTTCTTTAGAGTAGAACTTGATTCTTGTTGACTACGTGGCAATACCTGAGGTTGTTTCTTGGGCAAAATTCAGAAGTGACTTGCCTTTGTCTTCTTCCAGGATGTTTTGACATTCTTGTTTAACCCATAGCATTGGGACCTTCTGGTGATCTCCTATCATGTATTACTGGTTAGCTTTTTAAAAGTGGAGCAAAGGTTGAATGCTTCCATATGTTTTTGAGGTAGAAACCGCCCCCTCCTTATCATCTTGGCACCTCTTTTTAGTTAGCCCAGCATTTCTGAATTGCATTTATCAGTCCAGGGATGTGGAAAACAAACTGAGATGCAGAATCTTCTTCTCCTCCATCTTATCATTTCTGGCTCAGGAATTCCGGGAGTCAAAGCCCATCTTAGAGTTTGAAAAACATGGCTCCAGAGCATGCCTGTAATATGAAACAGATTTCAAATTTTGGGGGAAGCAATTTTCAGTCCGTTGGTAGCATCTTTCTCCACCAGGAACCCTTGTCTAATGCAAGCAAAGAGCTCAGACAAGATCTTTGGCTGTCTTCAAAAGAAAGAAGGGAGATCACCTTCTCCTTTGAGGCTGCAAAGGCTCTTAATAAGGAAGAGGAATCCAGTGTATTAAACTTCAAAACAGGCCCTCTTTGGAAAATTAACCAAGCAAATAAAAAGCACACGAGAGACTGCTTGTTTGGTAAAAATGGATAACGTGGCCCTTTCCCTTACAGCTATCCAACTCCCACCTTACACGACTCGTGAAAAAAGGACCTCTGGTTGAAATTGCATTTTCTACCATTCTGAACTTAAAGAAGGCCCTCAGGATGAGAGAGTATCTATCATCTCCCTCAAGAAACTAGCTGGTTGCCACACTATAAAAAAAGATGTAGAGACTCTGGAAAGAGTGCAGAAAAGAGCAACAAAGATGATTAAGGGACCGGAGGCTAAAACATGGTTGCAGGAATTGGGTATGTTTAATCTAATGAAGAGAAAGACCAAGGGGTGACATGATAGCAGTGTTCCAATATTTGAGAGGCTGTCATAAAGAAGAGTGGGGGGGGGGTTCAACCTATTCTACAAAGCTTCAGAAGGCAAGACAAGAAGCAATGGATGGAAACCAATCAAGGAGAGAATAATCCTAGAACTAAGAAGAAATTTCCTGACAGTGAGAACAATTAATCGGTGGGATGGCTTGCCTCCAGAAGTTGTAGGTGCTCCATCACTGGAGGTTTTTAAGAAGAAATTGGACAGCAATTTGTCTGGAATGGTATAGGGTCTCCTGTCTGAGCAAGGGGTTGGACTAGAAGTTCTGCTAGGTCCATTCCAACCCTGTTATTCTGTTACATTGTCAGGCCCCAAAACCAAGAGTAATGCATGGTGTTTCTTTCAAGCTGGGTTTGTCATTGTTTTCATGCCTATAGACAAAATCTTGCCAGACTGAGGACTCTACTGTCTGCATTTACAAGATACTCTGGGAACTATTAGAGAGAGGCTGTCTTCACCCTCTTTCTCACATACAGAATATCTTGACTGAGTTGTCTCTTATTCCTCTTGAATCACCCCCTCCCTTCAGGAAATCCATTCTACTACATTCCTTCACCTCCCCGTATTACATTCCTTTGTTGATGATGTTAATACCACACCGATCAAGACTTAGCCTACAGACTTTACCAGCTGGCCAATGCTAATAAATATGTTATTCCATTAACATCTTAACTGTTTTAATCAGATGGATTAATCTGTTAAAATCCCACCGAACCGGCCAAACATCCATTTTAATCGGGCAACTCATTTCTCAACATTTAAAAATAGATGCAAAGCCTAAGGAGAACAACACCGCTTCCCCTTTCTGTATTTTTTTTTTTTGACACAGTTTGACAACCCTGCTCTACATGGTTTGGGCTGCAACACACATCTTCCAATACTGAAAACCACCTATGAGTGATAAGAATTGTGGTCCATATAGTAGAGCGGGAATTTATCCTAATGACTATCATAAATGTATTTATAGGCTAAATACTTTTCCCATTTAAGCATTCTACAAATAAGGACTGGGATAACTGAATTATCACATCACATTAACCCAGTGTTTAAAATGTTTAAATGCTATGAAATGTCCACACCATGCTTTGGCTTAACCATGGTTTGTTGAACAACCTTAATTAACCTTACATATTAAAATATATAAGCCAGAATTTAGGTTCCATATTGATAGAGTTCGTATGCTAGACTAAAGGTAACACAGACAACCATATATTGATGCAAACTGAGGTCCAGCCCAAAAAGGAATGTAATATTTGCAGAGAAAAGGTTGATTTTAAAATTGGGCTGATGTTCTCAATATGTACAGCTAGTAAAGTACAAAGTTTATTTTCAATTT
>NC_139525.1:14872396-14884896 GCF_947247035.1 Vipera ursinii
GAGAGACACACACACACACATACATACATATATAAACGAATAAATAAATGAGACCATAAGATCAAATTTGAACCCAGAGCTTCCTAATGGTGATAGCTAGCTATCAGTCACAGGATAATAGACTACAATTACCAAAAGCCAGGATAGTCAGTTGTGAAGGCTGTTATAGTCCAGTAATAACCAGAAGCCAGAGATTTAATGGTGATCTTTCCAGCAGCCAAAACATGACAGAAGCTTGATCTGTGACCTTTAGAAAAAGGTTTGGCAAACCAGTGTGGTGTTGTGTTAATGTGTTGGTTTGTGCTATGAAGATCGAAGGCTACACAGTCTTCAGCTACACTTGCTGTCTTTGGACCAGCCACTGCTTCTCAGCCCAGGCTACATCACAGATTTCTTAGCGTGAGAAAAAGTGACATGAAATACCCATGCAGACTGCGCTGAACTTTGGATGAAAAGCCACAATGTAAGCCTAACAAAATTAATGTTGTACATATAATGAAAGCTTTTGCAGGCTTTACAATCCACTTTCCTTTTTCAAACAGTAGCCTGCAAAATCTAATTTGCAGTGCGAATAGCATTGAAAATCCTATTTCCCATGTTAATCTATTTACCTCTTATTAAATTATCCTTCAGAAGTCACTAAAGATAAACTTGATTTATTACCAGCAGTTCTTAATGGATAGATATGGTTCTATTTCCTAAGTTTCCCATCTCTCCCAAGCTATCACAAATGAAATTTAAATTTAAATAAAAACTTTTTTTTAATCCCATTTATATCCCGCCCTTCTCCGAAGACTCAGGGCGGCTTACAATTTTAAGCACAAACCAATGTGCTTAGCACATTGTGATTGATTTGGATGAGTAGTAGCCATCCTTGGGAAGGAAAGGATGAAACCAGGTCAGTGGTGGGATTCAGCCGGTTCGCATCACTTTGGCAGAACCAGTAGCTAATTTTTGTTGCCCAGGCCCAGAATGGACTTCCGGAAGCAGCATCCACCCAGAGCACCGGTTGTTCATATATTGGAATCCCACCACTGAATCAGGTCCAATATTGGAATAACTGATATATTTTTAACAGGTCAGGCAAAGTTTAGAAAAGAGGGTCATGTCTGTTTCAGAAGAACTTCAGAAGTTTCTACAGAGAAGGGGTTTCTCAACCTTGGCAACCTGAAGATGTGTGGATTTCAATTCCCAGAATTCTCCAGCCAGCATGGATCCCATTGGGCTGCAGTTGAATGAACCTTTGTTGTCAAAGTACAACCATGTATACATTGAGATTGGCTGAGCCTCCCTTCTTGCCTCCACCCCCAACTTACAGTGACAACAAACCCTCCATCTTATTACACCATGTGAGCTAATTGCACAACACACCGGCCTTGCAAGTCAATCATACATAAAATTATAAAATTATTTCCTGTTCAAGAGCGCATGGATAAAAGCTGTTCTTCAGCCTGTTGTCTATACTCCTATATCTCCTACCCAATGGTAGGAGAGTAAAGATGTACCGACCAGGGTGTGTTGTCTCTGAGAATTTTCCTCACTCTTCCAAGGCAGCGGGCCCTGGCGAGGTCATCCAGTCATCTGCTATCTTGACTTTTTTCAACCTGACCACCCCCACCCCCCTCCTTCAAGGCAACAAATAGAAAGAAGCTGGGACAGGTACAAAGAATGGATACATAAGGACTAGAAACTAAGCCCTATTTGGTGTGTGTAGAGGGATGGAATTAGATATGTTTAGCCTTGAGAAGAGAGGGCAGTAGGACCATGTTCTTGAGACAGGTAGTTCTTGACTTACAATCACAACTGAGTTCAAAATTTCTGTTACTAAGGGAGACAGTTCGGTGAGTTTTGCCCCATTTTATGACCTTTCTTGCCCCAGTTGTTAAATGAATCACTGCAGTTGTTAAGTTACTAACATGGTTGTTGGGTGAATCTGGATTCCCCATTGACTTTGCTTGGTCACAATAGGGGATCACATGGCCACAGGACACTCAACCATCATAAATATGAGTCAGTTGTCAAGCATCTGTATTTCAATCACGTGACCGTTGGGATGCTGCAATGATCTTAAGTGTAAAAAATGGTTGTAAGTCACTTTTTCCAGTAGTGGGGTAATTTTGAATGGTCACTAAATGAACTGTTGTGACTCAAGGACTACCTGTAGGTCAGAAGCAGAGTTTCTCACAGAAGAAGGCCATGATCTGTCCTTCGTTGAAAAGGGTAGGAAGCAAATTATGCAGACATACTTACTCAAACTAAGCACAATGGGACAGTTGACTCTATTATTAAGAGCAGGCATCCTCAACCTTGGCAACTTTAAGACTTGAGGACTTCAACTCACAGAATTCCTCAGCCAGCAAAGCTGGCTGAGGAATTCTAGGAGTTGAAGTCCACAAGTCTTAAAGTTGCCAAGGTTGGAGACCCCTGATTAAGAGGGTGTAGACTGGCTCTAAACTAGTTCAGGTTGTCCACCTCATCCACTATTGTCTGCTCTTTGTGGTAGGTCTAGGAGTTGAAGTCCACAAGTCTTAAAGTTGCCAAGGTTGGAGACCCCTGATTAAGAGGGTGTAGACTGGCTCTAAACTAGTTCAGGTTGTCCACCTGATCCACTATTGTCTGCTCTTTGTGGTAGGTCAAATCAAGGAATAAATATTGCAGAAGTACCAGTATCAGCCATGCAGCTGGCGAATTCAAAATTGAAAAAAAACCTCTATGGTCTTGAGATGTTATAAGAGATAAATCTTTATTGGATACACATACTGGCACTGAAGAAGCAAAATCAACTCTTGTGTTCCCACGTGAAATTCTGGTTAGTTAACAATGGCTTTTCATAACTCCCACCCACTATGTGTTCACGTTGCCCAATCGCATGCTTCCTGTTTGTTATGGGAATGGTCCACTTCTCCATCAGATACCTGCTTTTGATGACCTTGGGTCTCACCGTCCATGGATGGCTTCTTGAAACCCCCATTTCTTTCCCAGGCTCCCCCTCCCCCCATTTCTATGGCAGGTTGAGTAGCAACAGAGGTTAGCAAGCATCTTAGCAATTCAACCTTGACAAAAAGTTGTGGAGTACAGCAACAAAAGCTCTCAAAAGCTTCACAACCTCTTTTGAAGGGTAACAGTTTGGTGTAGTGGTTAGAGTCTGGGGTAGAAACCAAGAAGAGCATTTGTTCTAGCTCTGCCTTAGGAAGGAAACCCAGCTAGGTGAATTTGGGCCAGTCCTTGCCCCTCAGTTAAACTCCTCTTACAAGGTGGTTGTTGTGGGGGGAAATGGAGTGAGAGCATTATGAACACGGCCTTGAATTGTACAAAATGAAGGTGGGATATACAGCTGGCATATAAAAAATGAATAACAAGATCAAGGTGCTTTTTTTCCAAAAGGCAACTGGACTTCCTTGGTTTTTTTCTTTGAAAAGTTTTCTCTTCTCATCCAAGAAGTTAAAGTCCACAAAGTAGTTGGAACAGGCCATTTATGAATCGTCTGATAGTTCTTTTTTGATTTTCTGATATATTTTTTATACAGCTCTTTTACTTGCAGTACTTGGCAAGTGATATTTCCTTGTAGGTTACCTAGAATAAAACAAATTGAGTATGTCTAGTCTAATGACTAGGGGTGAAAGGATAGCAGTGTTCCAAAATCTGAGGGGCTACCAGGAAAAAGAAGGAGTCAAGCTTTTCTCCAAAGCACTAGAAAGCAAGACAAGAAACAATAGATGGAAAGTAACCAAGGAGAGAAGCAACCTAGAACTAAGGAAAAGTTTCCTAATGGTGAGAGTAATCAACTAGTGGAATAGCTTGCCTTCAGAAGTTGTAGATGCTCCATCACTGGAGGCTTTCAAAAAGTGACTGGACAACCATTTGCCTAAAATGGTACAGGGTCTCCTGGTTGAGCAGGGGGCTGGACTAGAAGACCTCCAAGGTTCCTTCCAATTCTGTTATTCTATGTTCTATGACTGTTCTAAGCTTCTTCAGTTCTTCTTCCAAAACTGAAGAAGATTCTTGGATGAGAAGTGAAATGTTTTCAAAGAAAAAAAAAACCAAAAGTCCAGTTGCCTCTTGAAAAAGTACCTTTGGGGCAATCATGACCTGGATGATTGAGAATATCCATAGACAACAAGATCAAGGTGGGATCAGCCTGCTTCTCATACTGTCTGCGACCATTTCACCTCTCCCAATTGATTCTCAAAGTCAGAACTATTTCCTCAGCAAAGATGATGGTTCAGCTTGAAGAGTCAGAAAAGGGATTCACTTCAATGCAGTTTTCCAGATGGATGGAGAGAGAGAGAGAGAGAGAGAGAGAGAGAGAGAGAGAGAGAGAGAGAAGACCTTCTCTTGAACTGATGTGGAAGCCTGCAATTGGCTCAACAAGCCGATCTCTCAGTTCATTTCAGAGCACCAATCGAATCGGCTACAAATCGGATTTCCAGATGGAAGCTTCACATAGTCCTACCACTTATTGGTGGAGCGTGTTTGTGTGAGGGGGGAGGGGAAAGAGCTCTCTTTCCCCGGATGAGTCCAAGCACCGCCCAAAGTGCCACAGCTGGATTTTGCACAGTGCAGAAGGATAAGCTCAGAGACCGTCCTCTGTGATTCTGTGACATTATCCACACCCATCAACGTCATCAGGTCAGGGTCATAAGACCAGGGATGAAAAGTCTCCTGGGAAATCTCCCAATATGGGTCCTGGATGCAACCTCCCCCAACTCCTCTCTCCCATCTGTGCTTAATACATTGCCAATTTTAATCCCTTATACATCATACTGCACAGTGGGTCAGTGAGACTTTAATCCTCCCTATTATACAGCAACAAGAATTAAAAGGGTCCAGATGGCCCACAATCCTCAAGAAAGAAGCAATTTTTTCTAGTGTGTGTGTGTGTGTGGCTATGAAAGGGAGAGAGGGAGGGAGGGAGTAAGTATGGTTAGCGTAGAGGAGAGAGAGATTGGATCCACCTAGTGTTTTAAGTCAACGTATGATTTACCTGATTCTGATTTAGCATGCTAAAAGAAACAAATGTGTATAAATTGTTTATAAGTCAGGCATTTAGATACAAAAATTAGATCAACCTGATAGCTGTCACCCCTCAAGGTTGACCAGGGTCAGGAACCAAGTACTGTATGAAGTACGAGATTCGTGGTTGCTAAAAACATGATCTTGGAAGATTGTCAGAGATTCTCTTATGCCAAAGAGAATCAAGATGGGTCAATCCTGAGTTTCTTTCTCACTCTCTCCTTGTTTCCAGGGTTAACCTGGACTTCGCTTAACAGCTGCTGAGTTCTGTCTTGAACCCTCACCCTAGCCCTACAGAAGCATGTTGGGACTCTACTACCAGACAGAAATAAGACCAGATCAAATGATTTGAAAATTAGCAGGAAATTAAGAACAATAATTTAGCATTAGCATGCTATATAGCCCTCTGTATCTGTCACTCATTCAACAAACCTTTGTGGGGCCAACTCAGCAAAGTAAAACTCATTAAAGTATCTTCACTGGGGAAGAATTAATTATATGTCCAAATGTATGTGTTCTATCTCCTTATTTGTGAGGAGACTGAAGGAATCCTCTATACATCTGCTCTCACAAATGTGATCTAGTCTGGATTCTGGAGCCTGGCTAACAAAAAGACTTCTTACAGAGAGAATCTGGCCAAACATCAGATACCTTACTTATGCCTGATGATGAGTTGAAAAGGCTCACGCAGGCAGAGTGGTTTCTAACCAACCACTTACCAGCTTCTCCAAAGGCAGAAGAGAAAAAATACCTCCTGTCAGAGAGAGATAAGGAATGTAAGGAGTGGAGAAGATATATGAAATGCAGAATGGAGAAAATGAAATGAACTTAATAACGGAATCTTCTGATTTCATCAGGAAATGTGAGGCACAGCTGGAAAGCTTGATTTTTCCCCCAAAATGGATGGTCTAATAAAAAGTTTGTTTTCCATGAAATTAATAGTCGATTGGGCATGTTTGTTTGCTTCCCTATACATGTGTTGCTTCTAATATTCCTCCAAGGGAATCACTTGGCTGCTTCATCCAAGAATTACGATCACAATTCTTAGATGCAAGCCTCATTGGCCTCATTAAATATTGGATTCCAGAGCCCATTGGCCTATGGCAGTGGTGACAAACCTATGGCACACATGCCAGAGGTGGCACTCAGAGCCCTCTCTGTGGGCATGCATGCTGTCGGCCCAGCCCCATCTCCCCTCTGGCCCCCTCACCTGTAGCCCCTAGAGGAGAGTCACTCCCCGGTGCAGCCCACATGGAGCAGTGCAGCCAAGGAACATGGTAGCTGGGCAGCGGGACAAGACTCTGCCCTCGCACCTCGTTGTGCACAGATGATGCTGTGAGGTGCGGGCGGAGGGCATGGCCCCATGGTGCAGGTGGGACACCTGGGCAATCTGCTGTGGTGGGCCGTGGAGGCGGTGGGTGGCCCTGTGGGTGGAAGGGTGGTGGCAAAGCAGGGCAGGTTATGGGGTGGGGGCAGGGCAGGGGCAGATGGTTTGGGGGCACTTGGTCTCTAAAAGGTTTGCCATCCCTGGACTGTCGTCATGGGCTACCAGCACTGCCTTTCAACATTTACAGGGCTACCGATTTTCCACCCATACTATGCTATAGCCTTCTGTTCCTTGAGTTCAGAAGCTCATAGCTTGAATATAAAAATGTAAAGGATGGCACTACTTGCTATTCCCAGGAAGGAGCAGACTGGACTCAATCTTTGTCATTATTAATTCAATCCAATCTGAGTATTTAATTGATTCAGAAAATTGCTTCAAACTGATTTGATTTTCCAGATTAATTGGGGTGGAGCGGAGAGCCCACGTCTCTCCAATAGATCAGAGACATCAGATTTGACTCAGTGACTCCATTCAATGCCAATTAGATTCAGAAATCTAATTTGATTTGGAGACTTGAGAAGAGAGTCCGATCAAATCCGGATGCTCCTTATCTTTCTGTGCCATGACGTTCCATTGCAATCTCCACCCAAAAAATATATGGTGGACATAGAGCCAATTCAGTCTAGTGCTGAAAGCATTAGGCTAGAAACTGTGGGACTGTGGGTTCTAGTTCCCCCTTAGATACAAAGCCAGCTGGGTCTCTCTCAGCCCAAGGAAGAAAGCAATGGCTAACCATTTATGAACTCCTGCCAGGGAAACTGCAGGGTCTTCTCCAGGCAGTCACTTGACTCAAAGGTGAAACAACAGAACAACAACAAACAAGAAAAGATGTTGAGACTCTAGAAAGAGTGCAAAGAAGAGCAACAAAGATGATCAGGGGACTGGAAGCTAAAACATATAAGGAACGGTTGCTGGAATTGGGCATGTCTAGCTTAATGAAGTGAAGGATGAGGGGTGACATGACAGCAGTGTTCAATATCTCAGGGGCTGCCCCAAAGAAGAGGGAGTCAAGCTATTTTCCAAAGCACCTGAAGGCAGGGCAAGAAGCAACGGATGGAAAGTAGTCAAGGAGAGAAGCAACCTAGAACTAAGGAGAAACTTCCTGGCAGTTAGAACAATTAACCAGTGGAACAACCTGCCTCCAGAAGTTGTGAATGCTCCAACACTGGAAGTTTTAAAGAAGAGATTGGACAGCCATTTGTCTGAAATGGTATAGGGTTTCCTGCCTGAGCAGGGGGTTGGACTAGATGACTTCCAAGGTCCCTTTCAATTTTATTATTATTATTATTATTATTATTATTATTATTATTATTATTATTATTATTATTATTATCACCTCTGCTATCAAGAACTCAAATTTCTCAATAGGCAGACCTGCAACAATCGTAGGTCTCCATTTCCCATGCTAATTTTTATCAGTCTGCACCTTTCAAATTTTTTTCTTGGAGAAAGCTCAGAAAGCTCATGGGTTGGGAACTGACTTCATTGTATTCAAGGCTAAACATCTAAATCTGTGGCATTTAGATGTTGAAGGATGTATTCTAGGGGTTTGGAACTCGAGGTTATCATTACTTTGAATACAAAATTTTATCCTTCTTCACCCAGCTCTCCATCAAATCAAATCAGAGATTGCTTGATTAGACGTTTGAGGTCAATAATTAATTTGCTAGGAGTAGATACCATGACTCTCTCAAGAATTATTGACTTGAACAACAAGTTCAAAGTCAACAATAAGAACAACTACAAACAATAAGAACAACCACAAACCACCGTACTATCAAGAACATAGTAGACCTGGATGGAAGTCTCCATTTCTCATGCTCATTTTTTTTATCAGTCTGTCCCTTTGATATTTTTTTTTTGTCTTGGAAAAAGCTCAGAAAGATTGTGAGTTGAAAGATGTATTCTAGACTAGAGGAATGAAAGCATTCCATATGTAAAAAAAAATAATAATACAAAAATATAAATGGTCACCGTCTTTTGTTTAGTCCAGTGTAAAATCATGAGTTCATGCTTCCAAATTTCTTCCTACGATATCTTTTTTTAAAGTAAAAAAGAAAAAAAATCAATTCTGCCCAAAGGCCCAGTTAAAATAATGTCTCCTCTGAGGCTAATTGAAGGTTTTATTTTTTTAATGAGCTAGCAAAACCTGTGCGTGATTGTTTTAAAACAATAGACCTGGAAAGGAAGAAGTATTTCAGCTTTCCTATCCTTGCATCTGAGAGTCCCACTTCAGATCAAGCCTTCCTGCATTTACTCAAGAGTAAAGAATAACTGGAAGAGCTGCTTCGCTTTATGTATTTCACATATTTCATCATTTGTTTCTAAATCTGGGAAGCAATTGTTAAGGCAAGGTGGCTCAGTTTAACTATCCAATCATGCTAATCTAATTGCCTTGGGAAATATTTCATCTGTGCTTAAAATGAACGGGGACACAGGCAAGAGTCTACATACAAAGTAGGCGTGCTTTTCCCTGGTTGATAAAGAAATTTCTTCTATAGAGAAGGACGCGTTTAAGAACTAAAGTATTACCGTATAGGATTGGATTCACATAGCCTCTTATTGCTCCATCAAATCGCTCAAGTGCCCCTAAAGGTTAAGCTGTCAGCATTATAGAGGAGGATTAGAAGGATTAAGTCTATGGTTTTTGATGCATGCTTTATAATAAAATAGACAAAGTAAAAAAATAAAAATAAATCCTCCTTCTAGAACACTGTTTAACATACTGCTTATTTACTGAAGTTTCTGAGATTTTAAAATTATCTGTTGTATTACGATTTTTCCATTTCTCTGAAAAGAGTTGTCACAACTCTTAATAATAAGACACAGAGTTTTAAAAATGAAATAAGAGATTAAGCTTAAATGCTGGCAAAGTAAGCTGTGAGGAAGAAGGTAAATCGTTCAAATCTCAGTCCATAGGGATTCCATTTTTTCCCCTCCTGAAACAAATTATATCTGTAATTTTCCACTGCTAATGATTTAAACTGAATTGATGCCCAGGGTACCAATGATTTCCATGAATGATATTAGGTTTTCTTATAGGAATTGGGTTTTTTTTCATTGTGCTTTCTGTTTTTATACAGCATAAGGGTCTCAAAGAGCAGGTGGATCCATACAAATGTGGATAAATTAATCAATCTGCCCTGTGACTGGATTATTATTATTATTTTTAATCCCATTTATATCCCGCCCTTCTCTGAAGACTCAGGGCAGCTTACAATCTAAGAAGCACAAGTCAATGTGCTTAGCAGTAGCCTTCATTCTATGTATATGCCTGCTTATTATGGCTTTCACGCCCCCCAAGCGGCTTCATTACAAAGTCAGCTTATTGCCCCCAACAATCTGGGTCCTCATTTTACCTACCTGGGAAGGATGGAAGGCTGAGTCAACCTTGAGCCTGGTGGGACTCGAACCTGCACTAATGGCAGGCAGCTGGTGTTACTTAAGGAGGTATTAGCCCACTGCTCCACCAAGGCATTATGTAATAATTATGCATTGATTGATTGATTGATTGATTGATTGATTGATTTATTAATAGGAATAGGATAGGATAATATCTGGCCATCCATTCATGAGGTTGCCCATCAGTTAAGAATTGAGTGAATTGTTGCTCACCCTCTTTGGAGGATCAGCACCACTAGCTCTTTGGACAGCTCCACATAGGACCGATCTTTACATCCCATTAGGAGAAGACTTTAGGAGTCATCTTCCCAAACCTCCCTCTCCTTCTATTGAGCAGAAATGGCCAACCATGATGTTGGGGAGACAGAGAATTCAGGGGGAAGGGTAATGAGATATAGACTGTATGAGGATCTCCAAATCAGTCCAACTGGACTCTGATCAAATTCAAGGAAGAGTCACTTGTCTGGAATAGCAATAGCACTTAGACTTCTATGCCGCTTCACAGTGCTTTACAGCCCTCTCTAAGCAGTTTACAGAGAGTCAGCAAATTGCCCCCACATTCTGGGTTACCGACCTCAGAAGGATGGAAGGCTGAGTCAACCTTGAGCCGGTGAGACTTGAACTGCCAAACTGCTGGCAGCCAGGAGTCAGCAGAAGTAGCCTACAGTACTGCATTCAAACCACTGGGCCACCTCAGCTCATGATATACAGTCTCCTGTTTGTGCAGGGGTGGGTGGGTTAGAAGACCTGCAAGGTCCCTTCCAACTCTGTTATTATAGTAAGAGGTTTCACATCAAGAGGGTCACACTTTTTTTTAAATGATCTACATTCTCTTATTTTCTTATAGTATGAGAAGCAACCGTAATATCTTAAAACATATACAACAATTAAAAGAATATCTCATAGAAAACAGACCTACTGTAGGTATGCCGTAGTTCATGAAACCTTGCATAGTCCTGATTACACGTCTACACAGTCTCAGCTATTACAATGTTCTGGCAAAGGGCGCACCACACCAGGTTTTTAATTAACGAAGAATGCTTACAGGGAAATCAAAAGTCACCCAAATGTATAGAACTCTTGAGTATTTCGGCAAGATGACGGTCTCCCTCACACACAAAATAACACGGCCCCTTGGTATGCACTCCAATTCAAACAATTGGGGGGGGCATTACATTCCTTCCCTCAGGCACTCACAAAAGTGACGTTCCAGCAGATTATGTCAGCAACCAGAGAGGGTTGACTTCTTAATATTCCAAATAATATGCAAAGGCTGAAATTATAAAAGATTTTACACACCAGTTATTGTGCTGACCTACTTCTCTTTCAGCACACAGAGAAATGCTGGAAATCTCTCTTGATAGAAAAATAATTTTGGCCTGATTCAGATAAAGTTAAATATTTAATGAATTTCGACAAGGAGGCAACACTACAGAGATTTACAAGCTTTGCACAGGCTACTGCTAAATAGAGATGATTTTATTACATGTTCCTGGTGTTTTTCCATCATTGTGTCTTCTTTAATAACAAGGTTTTAACATTTTTACATATGATTGCACGTTTACTGTATTTCATCAATGTTTGGCTACTTTTATGTAAGTTTTATCTCATGTTACAACTGGCAATCAAAAGAATAATATTGAATTGAACTGAATGTTTTGGCTCATTTAAGCTTGGCCAATAACTGCAGACAAGTGCACCATGCCAGGGTTTTAATTAACAAAGAATGCTTGCAGGAAAATCAGAAATGATCCAAATGTACAGAATACTTGGGTATTTTGAAAGGGAATGGGACAATTTGCCGTGGCCGGCTCACCGTGGACATTTCACCACAGCCATCTCAACTCAGCCAACTCATCCTGGGACAGCTTGTCATGGCCAACTTGCCACATGACAACTCACCACAGAAAATTCCACACTCAACAAAATAAATGCTATCCGCCAACTGTTTCTCTGACATAATTTGCATTTTTGTCAATGGAAATAATGTCAAGGAAACCGTGGCAGATAACATTTATCGTTTCCTGCGTTTTCCTGCGTGGAATTTTCTGTGCCAAATGGTCCCACAGCAAGTTGGCTACGGCACATTGTCCTGGGGTGAGCTGTCCACAGTGAGATGGCCGTGGTGAGTTGGCCGTGGCGAGATGGCCATGGCAAAATAGCCTCGTTGAATTGGCTGCAGTGAATTGTCCTAGCCCCATTTTGAAAAGATTACTCTCTCACACACACTCTTTTTAAAACCAAGTTTAAAAGCAGGTATTATTTTCAACAACAAAGTCAATTAAACCTCAAAATGCACAAGGATCAGGATTCACAGTGTAAGCAAACAGGAGTGTCTCTTGTCCCACATGCTGTGAAATATTTTTATGTGGGTTTGGAATTCGAGATTATCACTATTTTGAATACAAAACTATCCTTCTTCACCCAGCCCTCCATCAAATCAAATCAGACCTTGCTTGATTAGCTGCTTGGGGTCAATAATTAATTTGCTAGGAGGAGATGCCATGACTCTCTCAAGAACAATGGGGCAACTGCCAGGAATCACACATGCTCAAGGATGGAGAATCACCAAAGTCTACTTGAGCAGTACTTTTTCATTTTTTCCCCCACATTTCTTTTTATTTATAATTGATTGCCACTGATTTAAAGTGCTGTTTTTTAGCCTTGAAGACCCAATATACCTGTGGTTTATGAAGAC
>NC_139525.1:14887396-14953359 GCF_947247035.1 Vipera ursinii
CAGGGAGGGAGGGAGAAGGAAGGAAGGAAGGAAGGAAGGAAGGAAGGAAGGAAGGAAGGAAGGAAGGAAGGAAGGTGAAAGAGGGACAGGATGGGGTGGGGTGGGATGGGACAGGGAGGGAGGGAGAAGGAAGGAAGGAAGGAAGGAAGGAAGGAAGGAAGGAAGGAAGGAAGGAAGGAAGGAAGGAAGGCGAAAGAGGGACAGGATGGGATGGGGTGGGATGGGACAGGGAGGGAGGGAGGGAGAAGGAAGGGAAGGAAGGAAGGAAGGAAGGAAGGAAGGAAGGAAAGAAGGAAGGAAGGAAGGAAGGAAGGAAGGAAGGTGAAAGAGGGACAGGATGGGATGGGGTGGGATGGGACAGGGAGGGAGGGAGGGGAAGGAAGGAAGGAAGGAAGGAAGGAAGGAAGGAAGGAAGGATAGTGAGTCACATATAGGAGCATTTTGACACCATCATTATTCTCTCATGACTTAACTCACTGAGATCTACAGCTGAGTTGATGACAACCTGACCTAATAAATGGTAGTATGAAGACTATTGCACCTTGTTTTATAATTTTTGCCCTGTCCATCAGTTGCCCTGCAAAATTGCTTTACAGTCTACCTCTCAAGGATACATTTGAACTTTTCAGAGCTGAGCCATTTGAAAAAGCCATAAACGTGGTTACTAAATTGCACATATGTGTGTCTGTCTGTGTGTGTGTGTGTGTGTGTGTGTGTGTGTGTGTGTGTGTGTGTTTGTCAGTCTCACCTTCATTTCAGCAGGCGGTCAAATTGCTTAGCTGAATTATAACTCCTGTTACTACTATTATTATATCTTGGGACGGCTTTACGTGGTGCTGTATTTTCCATTTTTGTCATCCTTAATAGTTTTATTGGATTACACAAGTTTGGGTAAGCTGTTTTGATTCAGTCAGGTTTTTTTTCCCCTGCAATTATACAAGGAATTACTTTGGGTTTCTAAGAGCTGTTTTCTAACAGCCATCAGGAAATAAAGCCTCCTAAATTGCGAAATGTCTGGAGGCAAAACAAAATCCACTTTAAATAAAGACTTCACAAATCCTGCTTCCAGACAAGTGTTTATGCAAATAGAAATATCATCTAATAATAAAGAGCCATAACAGGCGTGCCACAAAGAGAAATCAGATTTGGGGGGCAAGATTTGAATACAATTACAGAGATGGAACAATGGAATATCAGTGGGAAAAGAACATTAAATTTACTTAGAATGCTATATTTACAGAGTATTTGTACAAGATATATAGCCCGTTTTACAGCTGGTAAAATTCAGCTATTATTGCTAAAATTAGTAACTGCTTTTCTGGGTGTATTCCAGTATCTGAGGGGCTGCCACAAAGATGAGGGGGCCAGGTTGTTCACCAAAGTACCAGAGGGAAGGACGAGAAACGATGGTTGGAAGCTGACCAAAGAGAGAAGCAACCTGGAATTAAGGAGAAACTTCCTGACAGTGAGGAGAATCAACCAGTGGAACAGCTTGCATCCAGATGTTGTGGGCACTCCGTCACTGGAGGTTTTTAAGAAAATACTAGACAGTCACATGTCTGAGATGGTATAGGTTCTCCTGCTTGAGCAGGGGGCTAGACTAGAAGACCTCCAAAGTCCCTTCCAGCTCTATTCCATTCCATTCCATTCCATTCCATTCCATTCCATTCCATTCCATTCCATTCCATTCCATTCTATTCTATTCTATTCTATTCTATTCTATTCTATTCTATTCTATTCTATTCTATTCTATTCTATTCTATTCTATTCTATTCTATTATTATTCTATTCTATTCTATTCTATTCTATTCTATTCTATTCTATTCTATTCTATTCTATTCTATTCTATTCTATTCTATTCTATTCTATTCTTATTCCATTCCATTCCATTCTATTCTATTCTATTCTATTCTATTCTATTCTATTCTATTCTATTCTATTCTATTCTATTCTATTCTATTCTATTCTATTCTATTCTATTCCATTCCATTCCATTCCATTCCATTCCATTCTATTCTATTATTATTCTATTCTATTCCGTTCCGTTCCGTTCCGTTCCATTCCATTCTATTCTATTATTATTATTCTGTTCTGTTCTGTTCTGTTCTGTTCTGTTCCGTTCCGTTCCGTTCCGTTCCGTTCCGTTCCTGTTCCTGTTCCTGTTCCTGTTCCTGTTCTGTTCTGTTCTGTTCTGTTCTGTTCTGTTCTGTTCTGTTCTGTTCCGTTCCGTTCCGTTCTGTTCTATTCTATTATTATTCTATTCTGTTCCGTTCCGTTCCGTTCCGTTCCATTCCATTCCATTCCATTCCATTCCATTCCATTCTATTCTATTCTATTCTATTCTATTCTGCATAGTACTGTAAAGTCACTGAAAGATGGATCTTTCTTCCACGTGTGGTAGCAAACTTGCAAAGCTCATCAGTATTAGAAATTAACTTATTGTTGAAAGGAACACATTTTAAAAATTATAAATTTATTTCAACGTTCAAAAAATTAAACTTCATTGAACTGTACGTTTCAGGAAAATATACAATGGCAATATGTTTTTTTTCTGGGGGGAAATTGCCGTCCCCTTTATGGGGAAAAATGGCTAATTAAATTGTAGGAATATACTTTGATGTCTAGAATAACTTCATATTTAAAAAGTAAAGCTGGTGCACAGTTTAATTTTATTTGGAAACCAGTTCTAGATTATAGTTCTATGCATGGAATTGTGCCACATTTCAAATTTGAGTTCTAGACTTTGTCCATAGTCTACACACCTTATTTACAGTATTTATTTTTTAATTTTATTGGCAAAAAATAAAATGGGGCAAAACTCACTTAACAAATGTCTCACTTAGCAACAGGGGCTCAACTGTGGTCATAAGCCAGTCGGTCTGAGTCTGACCGAACACAGTTAAGATCCTTTTCTAGATCCTATCTTGTGGCAATGAGGGTGGCAAAGCGCGCCTACTTCACCACCCTCATTGCGTCCGCAGATAATCGCCCGGCCACCCTATTTAGAGTGGTCCGCTCCCTTTTAAGTCAAGAGACGGGAGAGGACCCCCTACATGGACGGGCTGAGGAATTTAGTAAATATCTGGTGGACAAAATTGCTCAGATTCAGGCTGGTCTGGACTCTGACTGGGCAGTATCTAACGAGAGGAAAACGATGAAGTTGGCCAAGTACATTTGGGAAGAGTTCGATCCTGTGACTCCGGATGAAGTGGACAAGATCATGGGGAAACTAAATGCCGCCACATGTTTGTTGGACCCGTGTCCCTCCTGGCTAGTCTATGCTTCTCGGGAGGTTACACGAGGCTGGCTCCTAGCAGTTATCAATGCCTCACTGAGTGAAGGGTACTTCCCTGCTGCCTTGAAAGAGGCGGTGGTAAGGCCCCTCCTCAAGAAACCGGCACTGGACCCAGCTGTTTTAAACAACTTCCGTCCTGTCTCCAACCTTCGCTTCCTTGCGAAGGTCGTTGAGAGCGTGGTGGCATGACAGCTCCCTTTGAACCTGGAGGAAGCTGAATATCTAGATCCATACCAATCAGGTTTCAGACCAGGGCACAGCACGGAGACGGCATTGGTCGCGCTGGTGAATGATCTCTGGCAGGCCCAAGATAGAGGTTATTCTTCTGTCCTGGTCCTATTAGATCTATCAGCGGCTTTTGATACCATCGACCATGGTATCTTACTGCGTCGTCTTGAGGGGCTGGGAGTGGGAGGCACCGTTCTGCGTTGGTTCTCCTCCTACCTCTCGGACCGTTCGCAGACGGTGTTGGCAGGAGGGCAGAGGTCAAGCCCTAGGCCTCTTAATTGTGGAGTGCCTCAGGGTTCGGTGCTCTCGCCCCTCCTGTTCAACATCTATATGAAGCCACTGGGAGAGATCATCCATAGCTTCGGGGTGAAATATCATCAATATGCTGATGATACCCAGCTATTCATCTCCACCCCGAACCAACCCAGTGATGCCCTTGATGTGATGTCCCGTTGTCTGGAAGCGGTACAGATTTGGATGGGAGAAAACAGGCTTCGACTCAACCCGGCCAAGACTGAGTGGCTGTACATACCGTCATCTCGTTTAGTCCAAGAGGTTCCATCTCTGACTATAGGAGGAGAGATGTTACCTCCCATTGATAAAGCACGCAATCTGGGCGTCCTCCTAGATTCACGACTCAGTTTTGAAGATCACATTGGAACCGTGGCTAGGGGGGCATTTGCCCAGATTCGTCTTATATACCAATTGCGCCCCTTTTTGGACCGAGATGCCCTACGTACAGTCACCCACGCACTCGTTACCTCCCGTATTGATTACTGTAATGCTCTCTACATGGGGCTGCCCTTGAAGACCACCCGGAGGCTTCAGCTGGTGCAGAGTGCAGCTGCACGGGTTGTGATGGGAGCTTCCCGATACTCCCATATTACACCCCTCCTGCGTGAGCTGCATTGGCTACCAGTTGCCCTCCGGGTGAGATTTAAGGTGCTGGTACTTACCTTTAAAGCCCTACATGGCTTAGGTCCGGGATACTTGCAGGACCATCTGCTGCCGGGAACAAATTCCCATCGTCCAGTACGCTCACACAGAGAAGGCCTCCTTAGGGTACCGTCAGCTAGGCAATGTCGGCTGGCGACCCCCAGGGGGAGGGCCTTCTCTGTGGGAGCACCAACCCTATGGAATCAGCTCCCCCCTGAGCTTCGGATAGCCCAAAACCTCCAATCCTTTCGCCGCGGCCTCAAAACACACCTGTTCCACCAAGCTGACCTAGACTGACAGGCATTTTAATTAATTTATATTTAGTATTTTTAATTCATTTTTAAATTCTCTAATTTTTTATTGCACTGATGTTCTCAATTTCATTTTATCTTGATTTATGTACTTATTATATGTTTTATTGTGAGCCGCCCTGAGTCCTTCAGGAGATAGGGCGGGATATAAATCCCATCAATAAATAAATAAATAAATAAATAAGTTGAGGACCGAGTATTTCCATCAAGGTCATCTGCCTTACTCTCTGCACATGTCAGCAGGTTTAGCTTCTTGTTTTAGATTTTTAGTGATATGATTCACACGCAGTTAGGCCCTGTGGCTCACCACCTTGTCCCACTGACTTCTGTGTCAACTGTCTAGTTGGCCAATCCAGAAAAAGAAAAAAAAAGCTCCTGGGACATTATTTTACCAAGAGTATAAACTTTACTGAATAAATCCACACCGGCACAGAAGAAATGAAACTAGCTCTGGGCTTCCCGCACAAAACCAAGCACAGTTAATTCCCCCTTTCCCCATGGGCCACCCACAGTCCATTACATCTACCAATCACTTCTGTTCATTTTGTTATGGGAACCAGCTGGCCACACTCTGACATCTGCTCTGGGTGTCCTTGAAGGGAGGGAGCAATGTCTTACGGGAACTGATGGTGTTTGGGTGTCATTCCCCCCTCCCACCCTTGCCTTCCAATCCACCCCCTCCCCCTTTTCTTTGTCAAGCTGCGAGCAAAGCAGGATACAGGGGAAAGTTTCAAGTCAGTCTTGACATGTTGTCTCAGTCCTCTTGAACTCGTTGTGAGCTGCTCTACCCAGCAATCACGTGGATTGATCATGTGAAGTACTAATACTACTTTATGACACCTTGGTAAGGCCACGCTTGGAATAAGGCATCCAGCTGTGGTCACCACCATGTTAAAAAAAATGTTGAGACTCTAGAAAGGGCGCAGAGAAGAGCAGCAAAGAGGATCAGGGGACTGGAGGCTAAAACCTACAAAGGATGGTTGCAGGAATTGGGTATGTCTAACTTAATGAAAAGAAGGAGTAGGGGTGAGATGATAGCAGTGTTCCAATATTTCAGGGGCTGTACACAGAGAAGAAAGGCTCAACCTATTCTGCAATGCGCCCGAAGGCAGGACAAGAAGCAACAGATGGAAACTCATCAAGGAGAGAAGCAACCTAGAACCAAGGAGAAATTTCCTGACAGTGAGAACAGTTAAGCAGTGGAACCACCTGCCTCCAGAGGTGGTGAATGCTCCAACACTGGACATTTTTAAGAAGAGACTGGACAGCCGTTTGTCTGAAATGGTAAAGGGTTTCCTGCCTGAGCAGGGGGCTGGACTAGATGACCTCCAAGATCCCTCCAACTCTGTTATTCCATTCCATAACATTCCATTCCATAACATTCCATTCCATTATATTCTCTCTGGTGCTATGCAAATGTAATGCAATGCAACCAGTGACTCTTGACAATTAATCAGTGGAACGACTTGCCTCCAGAAGTTGTGAATGCTCCAACACTGGAGGTTTCTAAGAAGAGATTTGATAACCATTTGCCTGAAATGTTATAAGGCTTCCTACTTGAGCAAGGGGTTGGACTAGAAGACCTCCAAGGTCCTTTCCAACTCTTTTATTCTGTTAACAGGCATCATTTGTGCAGTTAAACATCCAGCTTCTTGGAAGCACTTACAATGGTTGGTTCCCAGGCTGATAAATATTCAGGCGAGCATGATCCCAGCAGCCAGCAGCCAGCTTTTTTGATATCAATCAAGAAAGCCATTCATTGGAAGGCTATTCAAAACAGAATACCGTAATAAAAAAAATCAATGCCCAAATCATACTTGAGGATATAATGGTTCTAAATGGGAAAGAGCTCAGTTGCCGAAATTCTCGTAAGCCCACTGCTCTTACCTCAATAAATCTTGCTAAAGAGAACTCTGTCACAATCATGCATTTTGCGTGTGATTGTTTAGGCTAAGAATAAATTGATTAACTGATAAATAGATGAAGAGTAAATGGATTTAAAATAGTCTTTCAAAGGAGCTGTTCTCAGCGGTTTGCTGCCTCTTCCCCATCTTAGCCCCTCCTCCATTTGACTGTAGAGCCTAACAACATATGTGGGTTTTCAGCAGTACAAAATATTTCGCTTCCCTCTGATGGCACCTGGGTCACTTCATCCAGATGGCAAGGGCTTCACACTGTCCCAAACATGGTGTACGATGAGCAACGTGATAGCAATTGGAGGAAGCTCTTCCCAAGTAGGGGACTTTTTACTATGAAAGTCCCTGGTTCGAGTGAGTCTGAAGGTTTATGCCTGCTTTGGCAGATGGTGCCAGGTGCAGCGTTGGTTATCCTTGCGAATCCTGCCAGGTCCTCCATGTTTCTAACATCTTCAGAGAGGAAGCATCACAACCTGGATCCTGATTGCCTCTATGTCTGCACTCCAGGAGTGCATCGTTGCCGGCTTGGACTAATTAGGACGAGGGAGGTTGGAGGAATGTCCAGGGACACTGACCACGTGTCTGCCAATTGTATACAGGTAGTCCTAGACTTACAGCAGTTTGCTTAGTGACCATTTGAAGTTACAGTGTCCCGGGATCCCCTTTGGTGACCTTCTCACCAGCAAAGTCAACGGGGAAGCTGGATTCACCGTGTTATTAACAACTGTGGCGATTCATTTAATAACTGTGGCAAGAAAAGTCGTAACATGGGGCAAAACTCACCTGACAACTGTCTCGCTTAGCGGTCGGGCTCAACTGTGGACATACGTTGAGGACAACCTGTACATACATATGTACAGTATATATGTATATGAACCTATGTGTATAGAGATAGAGATGTATAGAGTTCCCTTCTTCAGTCCTAGGTCTTCTGTCAGAGGCCTGGGAGTTTGTGGGTTTGGTGCAGGATTTTTGCCGTTTCTTGCATTGCACTCTTCTAGACAGAGAGCCCTGATGATACACACACACACACACACACACACACACACACACACACACACTTCCATTCAATTGTATCCAATTCTCAGAGATTGCTTGGATGAGTCCCTGCGGTTTTCTTGATGAGGTTTTCCAGAAATGGTTTGCCATTGCTTGCTTCCTGGGGCTGAGAAAGTGTGATTGGCCAAGCTGAGTTTGTGCCTAAGGTGAGACTAGAATTCATAGACTCCTGGTTTCCAGGCTGATGCCTTAATCACTAAACCAAACTGGATAATCTATAATCTATCTATCTATCTATCTATCTATCTATCTATCTATCTATCTATCTATCTATCTATCTATCTATCTATCATCTATCATATGTCTATCTAACTAACCTCTCTTTCTCTCTATCATCTGTCTGTCTATCATCCATCTATCTATCTATCTATCCATTTATTCATCCGTCCTGTCTGTCTGTCATCTATCTATATCATTGGCCAACACATCAGTGTCCCTGGAGACAGACAGACAGATAGACAAACACACAGGCCCAGACCCACCCACACATACAAACAGCCTGTGTTTTCCTTCCCCAGCTGAACACCCATAAGATACTATGGGCCATTCTACCCACATAACAATAGTATTTCACTCTCCCGACCTCCTTCAGGACTGTTCTCCTAATTGGATGTTTATTGAATTTGATTTTATGGGGTAGTAAAGCACAACCTATCTTGGAACAGAGGAAATGGGAAGACAGGGCCCAACTGTAAGCCTGATTAAATGTTAAATCAGATTAACTCATCTCAATAAGCAAACTCTGCTCTTGTGGCAACCCATATAAAAAATGCAGTACCGATTGTGTAATTTAATATATCTATGCTAACTTTCATTTTGTTTTTATTTTTTTTCCCCAACAGCAGCTACGTGATTTAAGATATTGGGTGATCGCAAACCTCCTCCCCACTCCTCTTTCATTTAGCTTTTTGCTGGGAACATTTCCTGAAATTGGTTGTTTTCAGCTGTGAGTATCTGGGGGAGCTAAATTGCTCCATTTTTTGGGATAAGTGTAAATTAAAAGCTAATTTACACGGCAGTGCCTTTCTCTGTTCCTTTATTGGCAGATTAACATCAAAACAGAAGCCAAGGAAAGAAGGGGTTCCTCATCCTTCCCTATCTTTTCACCTTTTCAAAGAAACACCTGCTGAAACCTAGTGATGGATTATTCCATCAAGGAGTAACAAATTATTTTTAAAAAGCGTTGATGTCCACGAGTCATAAAAGAGCCGAGGTTGCCGACCCCTGGCCTAGACCAATAAGTGCTCAAAGATTCCTACAATAGCAAGAGCAATAGCCCTTAGACTTATATTAAGAGCCATGGTGGCACAGTGGTTACAATGCAGCATTGCAGGCTAACTCTAATCTCTGCCAGCAGTTCGATCCTGACCGGCTCAAGGTTGACTCAGCCTTCCATCCTTCTGAGGTCAGTAAAATGAGGACTCGGATTGTCGGAGGCAATATGCTGACTCTGCAAACTGCTTAGAGAGGGTTGTAAAGCACTATGAAGTGAGATTAAGTCTACTTGCTATTGCTGTACACTGCTCCATAGTAGTTGGCAGCGCTATGAGCAGTTTACAAAACCAGCACATTTCCCCCAACTATCTGGGTCCTCATTTTATCGACCTTGGAAGGATGAAAAGCTGAGTCAACCTGAGCCGGTCCAGATCGAACACCTGGCAATGAGCAGAGTCAGCCTGCAGTACTGCATTGTAACCACTGCGCCACTCCTTCAAGTACAGGGTTTCAGGTTCAAATAAGTTGTAATAACATTGAAAGGTGTGTCTCTAAAGCACTGTTCCCCAGCCTCCGCCACTTGAAAATGTATAGTGTTCAACTCCCAGAATCCCCCTTGTGAGCAGCTGGCTGGGGGAATGCTGAGAGATGAAATCCACACACCTGCAATTGGCTGAGGTTGAGAAACAGTGCTTTAGGTGTCTGCCATCTTACAAGCTTCCCATGCCTCCATGAAATTGTTGCCACAAAGAAGTGGGGTCAATCTATTTTCCAATGCACCTGAAGGCAGGACAAGAAGCAATGGATGGAAAGTAATCAAGGAGAGGAGCAACCTGGAACGAAGGAGAAATTTCCTGACAGTGAGAACAATTAACCAGTGGAACAGCTTGCCTTCAGAAGTTGTGAGTGCTCCAACACTGGATGTTTTTAAGAAGAGATTGAACAATCATTTGTCTGAAATGGTGTTGTTGTGATTCAGGGTCAGCCTGTGGGTTCGGCAGTTGGGTCGGATGACTCAGAGGAGGAGGAGGAGGGGGGTGTTGGAGAGCTTGCTGATGATGGCCTTGAGGCTTCGCAGAGCCCTCAGCCAGGCCCCTCCCACCTGGTGGAGACCCAGCTGTGTGAGCCTGACAGCGTGGATGAAGATGACCCACAGCTGACCCTGTTCAAGGACGCCCGACGCAGGAGGCAGTCAATTAGGAGTAAACAGAGGAAGGCAATGGGGCTCCTCGGAAGGAGGCACAGAGAAGCCACGCCCTGAACTCTATATAAGGGGAATGTGTGGGAGGGCTGGTTTGCTGAAGGCAACCACTTGGATAGTTCATGTTTCTTAAAGCTTCTGTTTCTGGGTTTGTGTTGTTCCGTTTGTTTTTGTGGTAATAAATTTGGCAGGCGTAATTCCAGCCTCTTGCCTTCTTGTAAAAGGGGTTGTCCCTGCTTTTGATGCAGGGCCGGTAGCAGGCTGGTACAGAACAGGTGTAGGGTTTCCTGCTCAAGCAGGGGGTTGGACTAAAAGACCTCCGAGATCTCTTCCAACTCTGTTATTCTATTCTAAATCCCAAAAGACGACTTTATATAAGTCCCAGCAGGGCTTAAATCAAGAGTAGTCAGAGATATATACTTGATGTACAATCACAACTGAGTCCCAAATCTCCACTGCTAAGCAAGAGAGTCGTTACATGAATTTTGCCCCACTTTACAACCTTTCTTGCCACAGTTGTTAAATGAATCGCTACAATTGTTACATTGGTAGCATGGCAGTGAAATAAATCTGGCTTCTCCATCGACTGAATGTCAGAAGGTTGCAAAAGTCATCACACGACCCCCAGGACATTGCAACCATCCTCAATGCGAACCAGTTGCCAACTGGTTGTCCAGGTTTTGATGACGTGACTTTGGGAATGCTGCAATGGTTTGGAAAATGTCCGTAAGTCCCTTTTTCCAGAGTTCTTGTAACTTTGAACAGCCACTAAACGAATGGTTGTAAGCTAACCTGCAGTGGAAAGCCACAGCAGAGTTCTCGGCCAAGTTGCAACCTTAAGTAAGCTTACTCACATTACCAAAAGAAAATGTAAAATGTGTTGAGGTTGTGAAATAGGAAAAAAAACCAACATCCAGACATTTCTTTTATAGGGGAAAAAGATGTCGAAAAGCAAAACAAAATCAGCACATAATAGTTGCAAATATGAAACACACGTTTCACAGAGTTCTCCCAGAATCCCAGAATCCTAGTTTTGGAAGAGACCATTAAAATCACCGAAGTGGAAATAAAATGGCATTAGGTGTAGGCAAGAAAATTGCTCCCTCTCAAAATTCAGAAATTCATGTTCCCAGGGGAAATAAACTATTAGCTCAGCTATAAAACATTTAGATGCAAAGAATGTTGATTAGGACACTAAGAGATAAGAACAAGGAATAGGGTTGGCAAGCAAGGCCAGCAGGAGACGTGGGGGGGAGGAACCTCAAACAAAATAACAGGTCAAAGTAACTTTATTCAGAGAACCACGTCCTCCTGTACCTCAAGGAGATATTGTTTTTGTAGTCCTCCTCCCCTGTCTGATAAAACCCACCCTGGATCTGACATCACTAACCATAGGTTAGGTTGGAAACAGGTGAATGTTTTACTGTAGATCTAAATATATGTATACAGATAGTCCTCGACTTAACAACGGCTTGTTTAGGGACAAGTTCGAACTCACTGAAAAAAGTGAGTTGTAACTATTTTTTCACACTCACAACCCACTGCAGCATACCCCCTGCTCACGTGATCAAAATTCAGACACATATTTACGACGGTTGCCGTGTCCTGGTTTCACACCATCCCCTTTTGTGACCTGCTGACAAGCAAAGTCAGTGGGGAAACCCCCTTGGTTTCGCAACCGTGTTGCTAACTTAGCACCTGCAATGCTTCACTTAACATCTGTGACAGAAAAAGTCATAAATTGGGGCAAAACCCACTTAACAAAGGTCTCATGTAGCAGCGGAACTTTGGGGCTCAGTTGCGGTCGTAAATTGAGGATCACCTGTATTGTATGTCGAATAACTCTGCATTTATTTATTTTTTTATCTATTTAAGAAATATTACCTTGGTACAAATTTCAGAAATATGGCAGTTATTATTTTGGTGGTGCTAGCTTCAACAATTTGCCTCATACTGTGCCAGTAGAATATGAACACAACAAGGAGTGTCTTGGTGTGCCATTAACTTGATCTATCTGTACATCTAGAGAATAGTAAATGCCTAACATAACACAATGTGACAAGGGGGGAAAAATCATGGCTCCGTGAATAAACAGGAGTATGTTATACCATGAAGCAGGTGGCCTCACAGAAATAGAAATGAGCTGGTCACATGGCGCAAAGATCAGCACCATATAACAACAATCCTGGATACTAATGGATCCTAAAAGGCTCACAAGGTAACCAAAGAAATGACGGGCAAATTACATAACACAGACGGTGTCAGCTAAAGGTAGCATGTTGAAGCAGTTTGAAAAACAGCAGAAGACACTTTTATCCAGCAGTGGATTAATTTGGGGAAGGAAGGAAGGAAGGAAGGAAGGAAGGAAGGAAGGAAGGAAGGAAGGGAGGGAGGGAGGGAGGGAGGGAGGGAGGGGAAGGGAAGGGAAGGGAAGGGAAGGGAAGGGAAGGGAAGGGAAGGGATAAAGAAAGAAAGAAAGAAAGAAAGAAAGAAAGAAAGAAAGAAAGAAAGAAAGAAAGAAAGAAAGAAAGAAAGAGGAAAGGAAGGAAGAAAGATACAATACACACACAAACACACACGCACACATTCCAATCAATCCATTTTCTTGGTTTAGAATCATAGCCATTGATGGGCTCTAAAGTTTGAAGGGTTCACCTCGCATAAAATGACAGATGCAAAAATCCAAATTAACTTCGTCAGAACCCAGTGAAAGCTTAGAGCTTAAGCAGTTGACTCAATTATGTACATTTTCTTAGAATTTTGAAGAATTATGCTCAGGGCTGCTCAGCTTGGCTGGAAGCAAGGTATATATTATTTACTGTGTGCATGCGATAAAATTGCATTGTATCTCCCAAGTGACTTCGTTGCCTTAGGTGAACCTAAAGAAGCATTTCGCAACATGGGCATTGATAGCCTCTTCCAGTAACAATCCCGAAGCATTTGTCCACCGCAAGAAAGGCCCCATCTGCAGTCAGATCTTCAGCGAGAGCAAGAGAGAAATTTCCATTCTAGAAAATTCCTTCATTTCTTTATTCATTCTTCCATTCATTCAGACATTTCTGCCTTCCTTAAAATTTCACTCGCTGATCTAGAAAATCAAAAGCATCCCCCCCCCACCCAATTTGGACCCCCACGCCCCAGCTTCTGATAATTTTGGACACAAGTGACGTCGAATCTTGAATTGTACAAAGAAACACAATTTGATTGACAGGAAAGTATTGAAATGAGCATTTCCTTCCTGCCTATTTTGTGAGGGACAAAAGGGATTATGACTTCTTAAGGTAATGTGACATGCTGAGATCCATAATAATGATTTCCAACACACCAGACTTCCAAATGCTATTTCTTAAAATAATATTATTATTATTATCGGTTTTTCTTTTACATAACAGACTTGGGAGGGGTAGAGGACAAGATTGGAATAGCCAATGCTTCTACTCCTTTTTCACACTTCATTCAATAAGCAAACCCCATTGTAATGATGCTGCTGGTGCCCCCCCCCAAATACCCCAGATTTGGGATTTGCAACCCTTTGAGGATAAAGACTGATTTAGAATCTGGAAACCTCATGATTGGTTGCACCGAAAGGCAAATTGACTACTCTGAAGCCTTCCCAGTAACAAAATAAGGATAGTGTTGTGAAGTAAACAAATGAGAATGCGCTCACAAGCCTCTGTAGCTCTCCTTCGCTCCATAGTTTGGCAATATAGCAGTAGCACTTAGACTTATATAAGGTCCCATAGTGCTTTACAGCACTCTCTGAGCAGTTTATGGTGTCAGTATATTGCCCACAACAATCTGGGTCCTCATTTTACTGACCTCAAAAGGATGGAAGGCTGAGTCAACCTTGAGCTGGTCGGGATCAAACTGCTGGCAGTGAGCGGTGAGTTAGCCTGCAAAACTGCATTCTAACCACTGCACCACCACGCCACCATGGCTGAGTTTGAACAAGCCTCTGAAATTGTTCAGAAGAATGAAAAAGTCTGTTTGTATGGGGTCTTCCAGTTGAAGAGGCAGACTCAGTACTTACGTGGTCTTGGTGCAGCATCTACAGAGAGGTTGCAAACACTGTTTGAGGCACATGACCTATCAACAGCAATAGCACTTAGACTTATATACCGCTTCCTTAAGCTTTTAAAGCCTTCTCTTAGTGGTTTACAGAGTCAGCATCTTGCCCCCAATAATCTGAGTCCTCATTTTACCAACCTCGGAAGGATGGAAGGCTGAGTCAACCTTGAGCCCCATCAGGATCGAACTGCTAACTGTAGTCTGAGTTAATCTGCAATACAGCACTCTTAACCTTTGTGCCATCAAGGGCTCCTAGTTTAATGGTATTTTTTAGGTTAACATGTACAGGAGCATTGGACTTCCTTCTTTATTCATATCTGAAGCACCTTCAAATTATAGACATATAACATTCAGTAAAATAAGTATAAAATAGATCGTAGATGTAGCACGTACAAAAAGTGTGTAAAATAGATAGGATTAAAGCTAGGTGACATTCACCCAGTATTGGGCCACAAGAACAGCACTTTCTCTTGCCAGCATGAGGCCTTCCTCCATATATGTTGAAGGATATCATATGCACCGTAGCATATGTGAGTTGCATTGTTCTTCTCCACAGTCACACAAAGTATCTTCCATAGGAAAGCCCCATTTTCTTAGATTGTCCTTTGATCATCCTGGTCGGTTTAGTGATTCCCACACAGGTCAACGTTGTTCTTGATCAGGCCGCAGACAACTGTGAGCTCTGGACTGCATCAATGTGCTATTAAAAAAAAGCCTACATAAAAGGAGAGACCCAGTTTGATGTAATGGTTAAAGGGACTGATAGGGGAAGGGGGCAAACCTGACTCACCAAAGACAACCAAATCCCTCTGAAGATACAACACACTTTTATTGCATGCATACAGTAAATAATATATACTGAGCGAAAGCAGAACCAGGGCTTATATACTACATTGCAAAGATAAGACAAAGAGAAGGCAGGCGTAGTAGAAATTATAGCATGACATTGGAATGATAAATCCACCAGGATGACCTTATTATTTATCTTTTCCTCCTATGTCAGCCTGGCAGCTTTCCTGTCTCTCAGATATGGCTGGGGAATATCTTGAGATAGATAGATAGATAATTAGATAGATAGATAGATAGATAGATAGATAGATAGATAGATAGATAGATAGATAGATAGATAGATAGATAGATAGATAGATAGATAGATAGATGGATGGATGGATGGATGGATGGATGGATGGATGGATGGATGGATGGATGGATGGACAGACGAGAGAGAGAGAGAGAGAGAGAGAGAGAGAGAGAGAGGGGCAGGCAGGCAGGAAGGCAGACAGGCAGACAGATAAAAGAACTTTGATTCCAGTCCAAATTCCTCTCCTGCTAAGAGGTTCTCCACCCATGGAAGGAAACAGAAAAAAAATATACAGTTTATAGAAAATCTTTCCTCCTTTTGTGTTGTGGTATTTTCCGCAGCTGAGGCTTTGTTACATCTGCCCTTGTGAAGTGAATTTTAGCAGGCGTCTCATAGGAACAACCCCTTTTTGCTCTTGGTACTGGTAATGCAGTTGGAATACATTTTCCAAGGAGACCTGCTTGGTCCTGACCCAACAGGCAGGTCCATCTGAGGTCTAAGAAGCTTTGGGGCTTTCATAATGTTGCTGCTTCATGGTGTTGCTTTTGCTTTGTTTTATTTTGTGGATGGCTGCCTCAGCCATCAAATGCTCTCCTACAAAATATTTTGCCAATGATCCCAAACACACCTCATCTATTGTTATGTCCCCTGTTTGTTTGTTTGTTTAAAAATCTTAGGATGGCATTTTGATGTGTTGCAGTTTAAAGGCTTTTGGGTGCTTTTAATCCTAAAGCAGACAAGCAAAGAGATGAAGCAAACTAGTGGAGAGAGATTTGAGAGGTTGAAGGAATCAACGTGCTGGGGAACTCTGTGCCCTGATATATTACAAACAATTGCAATGAGGGAAATACATGAAATCAGAGTTCTCATCACTGCCATTGGTCACTGATGTGCCCTCCAGACTGTGGCATCCCACAGCTGGCCTTTAATAAACTAACGCCAGCAAAATGGCCCTTGGATGTGAGTCAGATGCTGCAGTCAAAGTTGTGGCCTGCTAATCTATTCAACTCATGAAATTGCCCGTTCAGCGCCATGGATAAGCTGAGATGATTGACAGCCCACGAACATGCACCTGGGCTCCCACAGGATGGTTGTGGGACCAGTGAGCCAAGCTGCGATTGAACCACCAGGGCAGAAGATGTAAAAGGTGCTTTGGAACAGGGGTGGGAAGCTGAAAGAGCTGGCAGTTGCCTTCTCCAGCTGGGAACTCTTCAAATGTATGCCTTAGATGACAAGAGCTGGAGTCCCAGGCCATTTCATGTTAAATTGGGAACATGATCACTGTGCATATGTTCACTGTGCATATAGCACAGCCCACCAAGGAGTATTGTCACTTGTATGATGCCACTGCATGCATTGCTCTAAAATGTTGTTCATTTAACCCTAGTTTGTGGAATAAACTATTGCGTGCTGAATTCACATGACATGCTGAACTAGATATATTAAGCTGAATTAAAGATTAAGACCTTTAGAAGTAAAAGGAAGGAATATAAATTCATATGATTACAGTTAAAATAAGACTTCTCTTTCTCCTTCTCTTTCTCCTTCTCTGTCTCCTTCTCCTCCTCCTCCTCTTTCTTCTTCTTCCTCTTCCACCTCCTCCTCCTCAGCTCTTGTTCTTGACATAGCTGTTGTCGTTATTTATAGTTGTTTCTTTGTCCAGGATCTAGACCATTTGTTGAGTGAGGCACGAATACAAACATTTAGGGGAATACATTTAAGATTAAAAGGCAAAATATGTACATTAAGCCTTGTGAACACTTAATATATCTTTGCACTTATAGTAGGCATGGCAAAACACAGAAAGATGTGTCGCTTCATAACGATGAATTAACCGTGACGTTTCAGTACAATCATCTGGGGTTGCTCCAAAGCCCAAAATGAAGGCGTAGGTTGGGATTGCAAAAAAAACAAAAAACAACTCCCAGGTCATCCTATCCTCTAGGGCAGAAGTCCTCAAACTGGACCACTTTAAGACTTGTGGCTGGCTGGGGAATTCTGGGAGTTGAAGTCCACAAGTCTTAAAGTGGCCAAGTTTGAGGACTCCTGCTCTAGGGTAATAATATGGGTCTAATACCAGTGAGACCATAAGGAAGGCTGACTACTGAAGAACTGATGCTTTCAAATTGTGGTGCTAGAGGAGCCTCCCGAGGGTCCCTCAGATTGCAAGGAGATCAAATCCGTTGATCCTAAAGGAAATCAACCCCGACTCTTCTTTGGAAGGACAAATAATGAAGCTGAAGCTCAAATCCTTTTTCCACCAAATGAGAAGAGAGGACTCCTTGGGGGAAAAAAACCCCAAAACCCAATGTTGGGAAAGACAGAAGGCAAAAGGAGAAAGCGGACAGCAGATGGGGAGATGGTTAGATAGGGTCATTGACGCAACGAATATGAGTTTGGGCAAACTCTGGGAGACAGTGGAGGACAGGAAGGCCTGTGGTCCATGGGGTCCCAAACACATGGGACACAACTTAGAAACTGAACAACAACAATATCAGTGAGACCATATTGTAAGGTCACTGGCCCTTGATTAAACCTGAGAAGCCATAAGATCCAATCAGGAAAACCCAGGCCGAGGCATCTTCACGGAACAGGACTTTTCTTCAATCGGTGAAACACAATCTGAAAGGCTGTGTCACGCCTCAGAAAGTTAATGGCATCGCTTTACAAACTTTGTTGGCCAATCAACATCAGACGATAGAGCTATTGCCACATAAGGAAGACGTCAATCATTCCTGTACACACCCTGCTTCCCTCCTCAGTACATGCGTGTACGTGTTTTCTCACGCTTGCGTGAAATTTGTCCCTGACACAATGGCTGGAGAAAAGAATAAAGGGATCAGGAATCTAATCTGTATTAGTGAATGATAAACTCAGACCACACGTTTGTTGAACAGGTACTTTTGAATTGTATGGAAAAAATCAATAAAATGTTTTTTTTAAAGAAAGAAAGAAAGAAAGAAAGAAAGAAAGAAAGAAAGAAAGAAAGAAAGAAAGAAAGAAAGAAAGAAAGAAAGAAAGAAAGAAAGGAAGGAAGGAAGGAAGGAAGGAAGGAAGGAAGGAAGGAAGGAAGGAAGGAAGAAAGAAAGAAAGAAAGAAAGAAAGAAAGAAAGAAAGAAAGAAAGAAAGAAAGAAAGAAAGAAAGAAAGAAATTTGTCCCTGACACAAAAGCTGATTACAGAAGCGAGATAGCAGCAGTTAGGCTGAACCATTTGTTTCTTTTTCAAGTTACCAATACAAAACCCTAGAATATAATACAAAATCCAGAATCAGACTATGATTCTCAGTTTCCACTTATCTGGAAACAGTCTCCAATGAATTCAAAGGAGTCATTGAATGAGTAGATATCAAAATATTGCAGTGAAAGCGACTGAGGATTTGACATGCAACGGACCTATTTCTTTTCTTTTTCTTTTTCTTTTTCTTTCTTTTTTTTTTGTAGCCCACATTGTCACATTTTCTCTACGATTCCTGCCATTTCATCGCAGGACATTATTTTACGACGACTGGAATAGCTCAGACTCCTGAAACAAACAGGAATCCCTAGCGATGGGATTCGGGAAAACCTGTTCAGTTTGTTCATCAACCAAATCCAATTAGCGGCCCTTCAAATTGCCAGCTGTCGCTCAAGAAGGATGCCAGTCTCCTGAACCCTTTGCCAAGGCTAGTGCTTATCCAGAGCAATATTGCAGAGAGCAGAAAGATGTGTCCAGATGGATCTTGAACATCCCCATCCCCTTCTAAAAAAAAGGCCTGGAAGCTCTAGGGTTCGTGAAAGGGGTTCCAAAATCAGGAGGTGGTGCCAGGTGCAAATTTGGGAAAAGGGTCTATCAACCTGGTTAGCTCCATCACAGACAAGTTAACCCAGTTGACTTAGCAAGAGCAACTGAGAAGCTTCTGGTAAGCTGGCCTGTTAGTCCTCAACTTGCAACGGTTCACTGAGTGACCGCTTGAAGTTACAACAGCACTGAAAAAGTGACTTATGACCATTTTTCACACTTTACAACCATTGCTGCATCCCCGTGGTCACGTGATTTACCATTCGGATGCTTGGCAACTGACTCACATTTGTGACGGTTGCAGTGTCCCGGGGAATCACGTGATCCCCTTTTGCTGACCTCCTAATAAGCAAGTTCGGTGGGGAAACCAGATTGAATTAACACCCGGGTTATTAATTTAACCACTGCGGTGATTCACCTAAAAGCTGTGGCAAAAGAAGTTGCAAAATGAGAACAAATTTCTCACTTAACAGCATAAATTTTGGGCCCAGTTGCGGTCATAAGTTGAGGATTGCCTGTAGTTCCTCAATAGTCCCACGACAATTATGCATGGGGGTGGGGTTTGCTGGTATGCAAAGTGCCCAATTGGAGAATTTCACTTAGCGTGGTTTGTTTGTTTTTTGTATTTCACCCATGCACATGCACACATGACCAGTTTTAATTTTTTTAATCATGCAACTGGTATCATGCAACGTATGCAGCACCCTGGTTGTGCATGGATGTCAGCCTTGTGAGGTAGTCCAGACAAGAAGCACATCCAGAAAGACTAATGTTATAACTTTATTGTAATCAGGGCTTTTTTTGTAAAAGAAAAAGGTGCCGGAACTCACACATGTCATACAACCCACCTTGCCTACCCTACAAGGTTCCATCCAAAAAAGGTGTCGGAACTCCGTTCTGAGCGTTCTATGACAAAAAAAGCCCTGATTGTAATGCCACCTTAACAGGATCTCACACATCTGAAGGTGCCACTCTTCCCCCCTCACCTTTACAATCCAGGAAACCAGGGCGGGTGTCTTCTGACATGTCTGCTAGGCCCCCAGTGAATGAATGAATGAATGAATGAACGAATGAATGAATGAATGAACGGACAAACAGACAAACAGACAAACAAACTGCTTTGGTCATCCCTGGAAAACAGTGCCAAACATGGCTGAATTGAATAGCACATTTTTCAGGGGCACTCTGAAGTGAAACAGATGGCAGAGTTCAGGCAACCTCTACTTTTTAATTTGTACGAAAAACAGCTGTCGGGATGAGGGCAGATTTTTTAGAAGGGGACGATCGATCTAGAGAAAGAGCTCCTCTGTGAGCTGGTGATGCTTTGTGTATTAGACTTTTACCCTGCCGTTAAAGGCAATCCTGAACCCAGGGCTTTTTTTCTCATAGAACGCTCAGAACGGAGTTCCGGCACCTTTTTTGGATGGAACCTTGTAGGGTAGGCAAGGCGGGTTGTATGACATGGGTGAGTTCCGGCACCTTTTTCTTTTACAAAAAAAGCACTGCCTGAACCTATCACCCCAAGTGAGCCCAGAATTTCTGCCGCTAAGCGAGACCGTCGTTAAGTGAGTTTTGCCCCATTTTACTACCTTTCTTGTCACAGTGGTTAAGTGAATCACTGCAGCTGATAAGTTAGTAACACGGTTGTAAAGTGAATCTGGCTTCTGACTTTGGTTGTCAGAAGGTCACAAAAGGGGATCACGTGACCCTGGAACACTGCAAGCGTCATAAATATGAGTCAGTTAGCAATCATCCAAATTTTGGTCAAGAGACCATGGGGATGCTGCAACGGTCGTAAGTGTGAAAAACGGTTGTAAGTCACTTTTTTCAATGTCGTCGTAACTTTGAACGGTCACTAAGCGAAGACTACCTGTAAGTTTTACAAGTGATGATGACATCCATAATGCTCCCTATCTTTATTTTCCACATAATCAGTTCAATCCAGAATAAAGCTGGAAGGGACCTTGGAGGTCTTCTAGTCCAACCCCCTGCTCAAGCAGGAGACCCTACAACAGCCCTGTAGGGTGGATTGTACTGAAAGAACAACTGCTCCAATGTCCCCCAGTTGGCCTTCAAGCTAAAGAAGAACTTAGAACTCATAATCTCCTAGATTCCAGTCCAGCACCTTCCAATGCCACACCAACCTGGATCTCATAATTTGTCCCATGTTTGTGGAGATTCTCAGTCATCCAGGTCAACAGAATTATTACTGATCATCACACAGTCAGCCAGATGTTCAGACTGGATTTGGCACTTTTGTCCACCTGTCGAGTCCTTACCAAGGACCTGGGATAGGCAGATGTGGATGTTTGATGGTATTATAGATATCGTCGCAGGGTGGAAGGAGTTCCTAGTGAGGCCGCCTTTTGCAATTAACTATTATTATTGTTATTGTTGTTGTTATTATTCTGCTTTTTCTGCTTCCTCCTCCTCCTCCTCCTCCTCCTCCTCCTCCTCCTCCTCCTCCTCTTCTTCTTCCTCCTCCTCCCCCCCTTCCTTAAGGGAAAAAACAGTCCAGTTGCCTTTTGAAAAAGCATCCTTAAGTGTCCCATGTCAGGAAAACCATTAATTAATGAAAACCCACCGGTACTCAAGGCCAACAGCAAGATGGATGGTGAGCATGATTCCGATTGATTTTTGGAAAGCAGACGTGAAATCTAATTTAAGGCACGATCACAGTAAATGGAGCTGTGGTTGGCACAGTCAATGTTGCTTCCTCTTTTCAGCTGAATGCTTTTGTACGTTATTTACTCGTAATGGCAGATTTAGCAAGAGGGCGGGGGAAAAAAGGTAAATCACACTTATGCTACATATGAAAAATTGTCAGTAAACATGAGTGGGAAGTGATAATTCTCTCGCAGGCTTTGCCACCGATTCTTCCTTTCCCATTCCTGGAAACAGCAAAGCAACGTTGAGAGCATTTCTTCCGGTTATATTTCGTTCACATGCAAGCTGTCCTTGACTTACAGCCACAATTGAGCCCAGAATGTCTGTCACTAAGTGAGACATTTATTTAGTGAATTTTGCCCCATTTAATAATCTTTCTTGCCACTGTTGTTAAGTGAATCAATTCAATTGTTTAGTTAGTAATACGGCTGCAAAGCGAATCTAGCTGTTGTAACTGCAGTTCAGCATACAATAGTTTATTCAACAAACTATGATTGAGGACTAGCGGCACACTTTTTTTTTGGATGGATCATTGGATCGTTACAGAATAAGGAAGGGGCCTTGGAGGTCTTCTAGTCCAACCCCCTGCTCAAGGCAGGAGACACCGTATATTATCCTTGACAAATGGTTTTCCAACCTCTTCTTGAGAACCATCAGTGAAGGAGCACTCACCATTTCTGGAGGCAAGCTGTTCCACTGATTAATTGTGCTCACTATCAGGAAATTTCTCTTAATTCTATGTTGGATTGCTCTTTAATGACCTTCCAGAAACTTTCCTGTTTCTCTTTGAAGAGACGTTTCATGAGCTGAAGAAGCTTCTTGGATGAGAAGCAAAACGTCTTCAAAGAGGAACAAGGAAGTCCAGTTTCTGCTCCTTGGTGGAGCAGAGGGCTAATGCCTCCTTAAGTAACACCAGCTGCCTGCCATTAGTGCAGGTTCGAGTCCCACCAGGCTCAAGGTCGACTCAGCCTTCCATCCTTCCGAGGTAGGTAAAATGAGGACCCAGATTGTTGGGGGCAATTAAGCTGACTTTGTAATAATACCGCTTGGGGTGTGTGTGAAAGCCCTAATAAGCAGGCATATACATAGAATGAAGGCTACTGCTAAGCTTGTAAGCCGCCCTGAGTCTTCGGAGAAGGGCGGGATATAAATGGAATTAAAATAAATAAATAAATAAATTACTATCCAGCCTTCTGGTGCATTGGAGAACAGATTGACTCCCCCCTCTTATCTGTGACAGCCCCTCAAGCATTGGAAGACTGTTATCACGTCACCCCTCGTCCTTCTCTTTGTTAGACTAAAGAAATGTTCAATTTTCTCCAAGCAAAGCAAGGGAGGTTAAAAGCAGGCAATTTGGTAGAGGGATCAGTAACGGTCAGGCCCCCAAAAGGTACCTTGGGCCCTTTGTCTCTCCGGGCCTTCTCAAAGTATGGAGTAAACCTGCTCAGGCCAAAGTAAGGCAACGTAAATCAAATTGTAATGCACTTTACAGTCGTCCTCTTTGGATTTACATTAGGATATTTCATTTCCAAAGAGCTGGATTACCACCTTGCAGCCAATATGGAACGACCAGCAAGCTGATTAATGTGGATTGTATATCCAGGAGCTCAAAACTCAGACTAAAATGAGCCAGTAAAATTCCATGCTTGAGGGTGAACTCAAACCTGGGCCTCTCTACTCTTCTCTGTCTACTGGCTCTCAAAGAAATAAAAGATTTAATTTGATTCAGTGATTAAGTTGATCGTTAGCTATCAATTATACCTAAAGAGATAGGAAGGTTTCTACCAACAAATCCTCCTTCAAAGCTTTGCACCACATCAGGGAACTTTTGCAGTTCTCATCTCCAACTGTTTTGCCTCTCTCCGTCTTGATTTTTCTTTTTCTTCCATCAGGAAGGAATTGACACCCAGCCAATCAAATTAGGCTCTGAGTCTGAGCGAAGATCATGCCGGTGACCTGTTAATTTCCAAATCCAAGTCAATTTGTACTATCTCTTTTATCTTGGAAGAAAAGGGGGGGAACACCCCCCCCCAAGAAGACTGCAAAGCTAATTCAAAGGGTGTGGGTAGGTGATAAAGCTAGGCAAATCTTCAAAGGGCCATTTTGTTTCTGTGAAGTCTCAACTCATTTGCAAAACAATGCGGCACCCTGTCTGTAAGGTTTAAATTGGCCTCGTCTTTGTTTTGAGGCCTCTTTCATCACTTCCCGATAGTTAATATAGATTTTTTTTTCATGTGTTAGGGATGCACAATATCAGCTTCTAGCATTTGCATCCAGGAAGTGAATTTATTTATTTTATTAATCAAATTTATGTAACTGCGGGACCAACTTGCACACAGAAGAACTTGCTGGTTGGAAATATCTCTCCCATTTACATGGCCCGGTACTGGGCTAGAACTATACAGGTAGACTTACAACAGCATTTAGTGACCATTCAAAGTTACAACGACATTGGAAAAAGTGACCTAGGACCGTTTTTCACACTTAAAACCGTTTCGGCATCCCCAGGGTCACATGATCAAAATTCAGATACTTGACAACTGATTCGTATTTATGACCATCGCTGTGTCCCGAGGTCACATGATCGCTTTTTGTGACTTTCCGACAAGCAAAGTCAATGGGGAAGCCAGATTCACTTAACTAATAAGTTAACTTATCAACTGCACCGATTCACTTCACAATGTGTCAAGAAAGGTCATAAAATAGGGCAAAATTCACCATCTCACTTAACCCTAGAAATAATCTCCAAAGAATCCAGTCAATTAATTGGACACACAATCAATTACACGAGTACAATAAAGTCTCACTGTAGGACAGCAGTTCCAAGGATGGTTCTATCCATCTCCTACAAATGGTTTTCATCTTTCTCAGAAGAGGATATTTATTGGATGTGAGGTTGCGCTATTAGTCAGCAATCCTCCCTGACAAGGTCTTTATAATCAAATGCAGATCTTCCAATCTGCAATGTTATCCTTAACATGAACAAAAGAATGACTTCTGGGGGAAAAAGAGTAGAGAACATATTTTCCCCTACTTATCATGCTCCATATCAGAATGAAATGGATCAGCATGTAATTTGAGTTGCTACTTCCTGGTTACAGATTGTATTTCTACGTGCAGCACAAGCTGTCTAGAAGTTACATGTTTCCTTTCTGAGCCAAAGAAAATAATTGCTTTACTCAATATTATCTTCTGAGTTTAGGCCATGATGGATACCAACCTGGTTGTAGTCTTTGACTTGTTCTAAGGTAGCAAAATTTTGCCCTGTGTTGGGATATTAGATTCTCCATTAATGGAGATTTTGGATAGTCTTCACTGCTGTAGAAATTTGATTGTCCAGTCAAGAAACCTCATCAAGGAGACAATGTTCTACCTTAGCAGAATATGAGCTCTGGTGAACATTGTCCAAATTACTCATCCTAACCAGTTCCTATAAATTGACCCGCTATATATTCCAGAGGATGGGCTTGCAAAGCTACCTGGAAAAACAGTTAAATTCTCTTGTGAGCCCTGCCATTGTATCCATATTTAACTGAGGGTTGATCCCGTTGAGCAACATGGGCGGACACCGGCAGACGATCCACCATAAAATTTTCAGTCACTTCATGCACAAACAAAATCACAATCAACCAGCCCCAGAAGAGTTTGGCAAGGAAGGAAGGAAGGAAGGAAGGAAGGAAGAAAGAAGAGGGAAGGGAAGGGAAGGGAAGAAAGAGGGAAGGGACAGGATAGGACAAGGAAGGAAGGAAGGAAGGAAGGAAGGAAGGAAGGAAGGAAGGAAGGAAAGAAAAAGAGGAAATGGAAAGAAAAGAAGGGAGGGAGGGAGGGAGGGAGGGAGGAAGGAAGGAAGGAAGGAAGGAAGGAAGGAAGGAAGGAAGGAAGGAAGGAAGGAGAAAGAGGGACAGGATGAGATGGGGTGGGATGGGGTGGGATGGGATGGGACAGGGAGGGAGGGAGGGAGGGAGGGAGGGAGGGAGGGAGGGAGAAGGAAGGAAGGAAGGAAGGAAGGAAGGAAGGAAGGAAGGAAGGAAGGAAGAAGAGGGAAGGGAAGGGAAGGAAATAGGGGAAGGGAAGGTTGTTCAGGTATCTCATGCATGTATATGTGTATATACAGTTTAGCATAACTTTTTCAATAGTGACCATATTGCATTATAATTGTCCATATGCAGCCTAAATCTGCAAGAAATCTATTCTTATGTTTCAAGTCGCTTCAGGATTTCAAGATGTAAGATGTGAGATGCTCAACCTAAAATAGCTTGAGCATCCTTGATCTAACATCTTCATGGGATATTTAAACCCAGATCCACTTATAACCTACTTATCCCACTGAAGTATATGTTAGCCACCCACCTCCTCTGTACATTGATTGAAGAACCTCTGTTTCTTTGTTTGCATTATTATTATTATTGTTACAAAACACTTGTCCACCATCAAACCCACCCAGACCTATTTTGGGGAACAGAGCTGAAGGGCCTAGGAAATGGCTTTGATGTCCAGTGATGCAGTGGCTGGTTTGCAGCCTCTTGTAAGCTGACATGTATATCAACAAGGACTGTTTGTGCATTTAATATGGATGGCATCATGTTTAGGTCAGGGTGCTGGTGATTAATAATGCTTCAGATAATGACCCTTTATTTAAAATAATAATAATAATAATAATAATAATAATAATAATAATAATAATAATAATGCAGCAAACAAAGCATGGGTAGGCAAAGCACAACTTAATAGAAACCATGTTCTCTTGAGCTCTCATCAAATGCTTTAAGCTCTCCTCCTCCTCCTCCTCCTCCTCCTCCTCCTCCTCCTCCTCCTCCTCCTCCTCCTCCTCCTTTTCAGCAGGATTTAGAGTTTTCCCTTCTTCCCCAGGTTAAAAAACAGTTTTGTTTCTCCCCAGCTCCACGTCATCTCCATTTCTCTTTCAAAATAGGCAATACCCCCCAAAAGGATTGTGGGTCGCTGATGCAATCAAATGTTAGCTGCAAAGAAACAGCAATTAATCATTTCTCTGCAGTCAAAAAGCCACCTTCCTGGCAAGATTATATTACAATAAGACTACCCACATCCTATGGAGGCTTCTTTTAAAACCTATTTATCCGGGGGGGAAAGCCAAAGCAAATTTATTGGCAACAATCTTGTATTACTAAGCAGACTGTAAAGGATTTTTTTTCTGATCGTAATTCTGAAACCCCCCCCAAAAAACATTTTGAGGCTGTGCTTCAAATTAAATGCCATTCAAATTTGCTGACCATCTTGAGAATAGGTTTGTTGATACTGGTATTATTTTGCTTTCTTTGGTTTTTCAGTCTGGTCCAAGACTTAACCAGCTTATAAATTGTATGGAAGGAGACCCAGATTTATATTTTTTTTAAAAAATGTATATCTTGATTTGAAATGCACAGATGCATTTTAAGCAATAATTAGGCTAAGCAGTGGTTTGTTTTTAACAAAAGTTTCAACGCAGGACCCCTTCGAAACAGGGTGGTCCTCTACTTCTAAGAACCAGTGAAGTTGTTTTACTGTTCTCCCATATCTAATAGTTGGAAGGGATTAAGCCTGCATAATAACTAGATTAGATTTCAGAAGCTCACTAGTAGAACAGGGGATGTTTGCGCAAGTCTACAGCATCGAACGTTCCAGATGAGGCTTCATAAAATGGACCACCCCAAGGAGACAAATGGCATCACCTTCCTAGTACAATGTGATTTTTCTATTCAAAATCCAACAATTCAGCAGAAGCCTACAAAGAACCAATCAAAACAGAACTAGAGCAGTCATGCTCAACAACAATCTAATCAGGTCAGTGAAACCTAGAGACTAAATCTCACACTAAGTTTGGGTTCTTTTGTTGTTGTTGTTGTTGTTGTTAATTGTGTGGCTTATAGTGTTGTGTGATCTCCGGGCACTTGTTGGGCCTATATTTCAGTGTATTGTGCAAACCCCAGAAAATGGGTAAATTCATAAAAGTGTAGTATTAGAAGGGAATCGGAGAAAGAGAAGACAAAGATGACCAGCAGTAAAGTGAATGGACTCAAGTAGAACGACAACAGGTGGGACATTGGAAGACCTGAAAGATCAAGTGGGGAAGGATCCTCCTGGAGCAGGGGTGTCAAACTCAGTTTCATTGAGGGCCACATCAGCATTGCGGTTGCCCTCAAGGGGCCGGGTGGGTGTGGCCTGGGTGGGCGTGGCCTACTGGGTGGGCGTGGCTAGAGTGTGTATGGCCTACTGGGTGGGCATGGCCAGCTCTACATCATTCGCATCAAGGGGGCCTATGGGGGCCTGGGCAGGAGTGGGACAGATCTGGGGGTCTCTGGCAGAAGGAGGGTCTCAGGGCCAGGGCCAAGGCAGTGGGGGCCGTTCCCTTCTTGTTTCCAGGATGGCTTCGCGGGCCGCATGAAACCACTTCGCGGGCCGGATCCGGCCCCCGGGCCTTGTGTTTGACATGTCTGTCCTGGAGCATGTCTAACTATGTGGTCACTGAAAGTCAACACAAATTTCATGGCAGATAATTAGTCAACATGAAGACTTGGCGCTTGAGACATCTAGAATGCAGAGAAAGAAAAGAAAGGAACACCAAGGATCAGGTTGACGGCAGATCCTCCTAAAAAAGGTCTCTCCCAGAGGTCACTAAACTTTTCTTGCTGGCGGCCCAGAGGCAAGCAGAGCAGCTGTAAAATTTTCATGCGTGCGCATGAACAGAGCCATGCACACCCACATGGCGCTAGCAGCCCCATTTGTGCATGTGTGCATGCACTAACCGCTGCTGCTAGCCCTGCACACCTGCATGAATGGGCCACGCAACCCACATGGCACTAGCGGCCATTTGCGCATGCGTACATGCACTAGTCACTGCCCCTGCTAGCACTGCGCACATGCACAAATGGCTCTGCGGGCTCTAGCGTGAGTGGAGGTGAGTGCGCACGCACACGTGCACTCACTGGCCAGCCTTTCCCGCGGCCCTGTGGCCAGTAGGCCACGGACCATAGGTTGGTGACCCCTGGTCTATCTTATCTATGAGATCATTAAGAGTCCTCATGAACTTGATAGCACATAACTGATCAATAAAATTAAACCAAAATTAGTTTTATGCATAGCTTTGTCCACCTCTTTGTTCTGGTCTCTCGGCATTCTAAGACCAAATGTAATCTTGGCCTCAAGCCAGGTTGCACACCCCTAACTAGATGGGTGCCCAACTACCCTAAAATGTAAAAAAAAAAACCAACAAATCTGAGGTTTCCCCAATTTGACTAAAACTATTTTATTAACTCCCATTTTAAAAGAAGATTAAAGTTCCCTACAGTTTTTGAGGCTATCAGGATAATCTACATCTACATCACACACTGAATCTTATTAAATCTTCTAATTACCATTGGACCATTTCTTCTACAAATAACTTGGGCTGTGATTTTTAAGGAGAAAAAAGACATTGTTTATTAGCTTGCACAGAATATGTACCCCTGGACCAAACTCTGGAGCCCATTTCTGCTTCTTCAGTTCTCCTTTACATCTTTGAACGGAAAAGGCTGGTGCTTTCTGCAGAAAGCTCTTTGTTTCGGGTTGTGCTTATGTGGAATATCCAGTCCTAATGGAATTATTGCTTAAAATACGCAACCTTTCCAAGCTCAGGATCCGGAATTGTTTGGTCCTGCAGAGTCAGGACCTGAAAGAGTATTTTCATTTACAGTCAATTTAAATTTAATTTAAAATTAAAATGCCACATAAGGTCCAGTGGTATCTGTGTTTTTCTGACCCTTAAAGTCAGAAAATGATTTGAGGAGAGTAGTATTATTCTGAGATTTTTCTGTATTTTTCTGCCAGCTTCTGTATATTGCTCTTTTTTATGCTGAATATTGTATATGACTGAGTGCTTGGAAGTTGACTGGATATATAGAGAAGGATGCTGCTGCCAAGTGATGGAATATAGTAGTATTGCATAATGATTGCCTATATTTAAAAGTGATATAAACCTGATTTTAAAAAGGGACCATTAAAGGGGCTGGATAAAACATTTAAAGAGTGCTTTGCAAAATATAGTAGCAAAAATAAGGCTGGTGCCCCCTGCCTCTGAAGTGCTAAGCCAGTGATGGCGAACCTTTTAGAGACCGAGTGCCCAAACTGCAACCCACAACCCACTTACGTAGCGTCGTGTGCTGGGTGGGCGTGGCCCATTGGGTGGGTGTTGCCAGTTGGGTGGGCGTGACCCATTGGGTGGGCGTGGCCCATTGGGTCAGCATGGCTGCAGTGGTAACGGCAGACTGGGTGGGACTAAAAAGTTCAATCAATCAATTCCAACTTTGCGAGATCTTTTTTTTCCCTGTGAGAAGTTGAAATTGATTGATTGATTGAACCTTTTTTTTTTTTTGCCCATGGTGGTGGAGGCCTAAAACGAAAAGGTTTTATAAAACCCAGCTGAAGGCCTAGGACTGGGGTGACGGCACGCGTGCCCACAGAGAGGGCTCTGCGTGCCACCTGTGGCACGCGTGCCATAGGTTCGCCACCACGGTGCTAAAGTCATACGTACATCCTTGAGATAGCTGTTCCAAAGTCTGCCTCTGGCTGTTTGCACATGTGGGTGAAGGCACAGCTCTGCCAGCAGTCTCAATGGAAATATCTGCATACGAATACAGTGCACAGCTGGTCAACCAGGAAAGTCAACGAGGCTTTCCAAAGGAAACTCCTGTGTTGATGCTGTGGCTTACTCTTTGAACCTGAATACAGGGAATTGTGTTTTATTCAAAAGAAAAGACCATGGTTCAAAGAAATCCTAGGTTAATAGCTTTAAGAGCTTGCCCATTGAACAATACCTATCCTTGTTAACTTCATCCATGAGATATATTCTGATGGACTGATCTTTTTTTTTTTTTGGTCCTCATGCTATCCATTACCAGCACACTATTGAGTTTTTACAAGTCTACAGGATGATTCATTCAACGGCACCAATTCTGGCTGATTTTTTGGAAGTTAAGCAAATTCAGCCACGATTCCAAACCTACATTTGATTAGAGTGGGAAGCTGAAAAACATTCTGGAAGCAAGAAATGGCCAATACCTCTATAAAAATGCAAAACAATTATGTGGACGCATGCTCACCTCCATGTGAGGACACCGTTCACTTTTTTATGGGTCTAAATTTCATTTCTGAATGAAGCTGTTTCTGACTTGTTTATCAGGATTCCTGCTGGCTTCATCTGGTGATTGAGCATCAGCATGTACAGCATTCTCCAGCAGCTACTCGGCTATACAAAATGGTAAGAATCATCCCCTCTATGGACTTTGGGGAATGACACCTAAACAATTTACCAGGATTTGTTTAGACTGTAGATGCAAACAGGCTACAGCAGGGGTGTCAAATTCAATTTCATTGAGGGCCACATCAGCATTGCGGTTGCCCTCAGGGGGCCAGGTGGGTGTGGCCTGGGTGGGCATGGCTTAATGGGTGGGCGTGGCTAAAGTGCATATGGCCTACTGGGTGGGCATGGCCAGCTCTACATGGTTCGCATCAAGGGTGCCTATGGGGGCCTGGGCAGGAGTGGGACAGATCTGAGGGTCTCTGGCAGAAGGAGGGTCTCTGGGCCAGGGCCAAGGCAGTGGGGGCCATTCCCTCACTGTTTCCAGGATGGCTTCACGGGCCACATGAAACCACTTCGTGGGCTGGATCTGGCCCCCGGGCCTTGGGTTTGACATGTCTGGGCTTCAGGGTGGTGTGCTTTCAAATCTGCCATCAAGCCGCTTCAGCTTCGCCTTGCATTGCTGGCACCCTGCCACAAAAGCGGAGAGGGGGGGATAGGCGAGGGAATAAAAGGAGGGAGGATGACAGGAACCAGAGTGCCAATCAGACACAACGGTTGAAAGACCCAAGGACACTGTTGTGTACTGGGTTCTTTTCTTGAAGCAAGAGACGAGGCGAGTCAGCTCAGGGAGGAACATGCATTTATTGAATTGCAGGAACTGAACCGAGAAGCAGAGCTGCAACGCAGCTATTTATGCTCTGGCCACTAGGTGGCGGCCAATAGGTTTAAAGCAACCTATTGCTGCCCTAGAGCCAACCAATGGTGGTCCTGGAGACCGACTGTCTTAGGAGCTGCTGACTGTTACCCAGCTCCCTGCTTAAGCAATCTCACAGCAACCAAACCCACATGGTACAACTTAGTCAAACTAGACCCAATAGATTACAGACACAACCACGAGAACGGAATGCAAACATCCACCAAATATGTTGTTACCAAAACAACTAATTTGAATATTATTGGACACTGACCAAAAGACCAAAGGGGGGGGGGAGAAGAACCACCTGGGAAGAGCTGGGAGAAGGGAAATGCAATGAACGTACGTGGGAATATTCAGATCTGGCTTTTGTTTATGCTGCAATGACTTCATGAGTAACAGCATACCTTTCTCTACGAATGGAGTCAAGGGCCTTGCTTTCCTAAGTGCCCCAGAGCAGACAGGGTGCAGAATTATGAAAAACTAATTGGTTAGAACAGTCAGCAAAGCTAGAACCAACATTGACCTTCATAAATTTATTCGGAGAGTCGATCAACATTCTACATTTTGATGAATGATTGTACTTGGATGGGACCTTCCTTGGCCGTGTTCTCTTGGAAAGTCATCCAGAACCTAATCTGATTTTTCTCTTCAAAAAAAAGAAAGAAAGAAAGAAAGAAAAACAACAAGCGCTGAAGAAATACTATTTTCAGTTCTTAGGGACCTGTAGTATTCCTGTCTCATTCTCTCTATATATCAGCATTCTCAGCCTCTCTCTGCTACAGAAAAGATTAAATTCATATTGGTATTCTGAAGGCAAAAATGTGTGGATGGCTTTTGTTTTGATGGCAGGGACAGGAGGACTAAATCCAACAAAATGGGAATCTATTAAGATAAGAGCTTGGAATTAACCCTCTTTTAAGCCCAGCTTGCCAAAAAAAAATGCTTCAGCAAATTAATGGCAGTCAACCCTGGATTTTGCTTTCTACACGAGCATCGAGGACATTGTTACTGCAGAATTTCAAAGCAGATGGGGATTCATCCCAGCTGTTCAAAGCTGAGGATGAAGAGAAGATGGTCACTGGATGGAAAAAGCTTGGCCGCTACCGTGCATTAATAGTTCAGGATGATTCAACTGAGCTTCCATAGGCAAAGGGGGTCCCCTTCTGAATATCAGATGCTTTAGGGCAGGGGATTCCAACCTTGGCATCTTTACAACTTGAGGACTTCCAGAGTTCCTCAGCCAGCCAAGAGCAGGAAAAACTATCACTTTTGAGCCTCACTGCCAAGCTTTGAACACTCTCGCCCAATAAGCCATGGATAATTTGGAAAAGAATAAAAACAGATCAAACAAAGCATTTCTCCAGTCAATACATAATTAATTCATGGAATTTGTTGCCACAAGTTGTAGTGAAGGCCGCTACCTTGGATCAGTTTAAAAGAGGATTGGATAGATCTATGAGGACAGGTCTATCAAGGGATAACAGTTTTGAAAATTCAGTGTTAGCTTCAGATTTGGGGCAGCATTGAATTGCAAAAAAGAGATATACCTCCAACATCTGGTTGTGGGTAAGAAACATCTGGTTGGCCGCTGTGAGAAGGAAATGCTGGACCACAGTCATCCTGGGACTAATCCAGACGACCTGTTCTTCTGTCTCTCTCCTTCCCTCCCTCCCACCCTCCCTTCTCCAGATAAGAAACATGCCCAAATGAACTACAGTACTTCTACTTTATTGTGAATTTATAAATTTATGATTTTGTGAATTTATTTATTATTACATTAACCAGGTCTTGAATGTCTCAAAGTACATTTGACTTGCTTTTAAAATATTTGCCACATCCACATTCCTGCTGCAGGCTAAGCTGTCCATTCCCCTGGCTGTAGCAATTCCCGGTCTCCCAAGGTCCCTCTCACATCATCTTCCTTCCTTCCTTCCTTCCTTCCTTCCTTCCTTCCTTCCTTCCTTCCTTCCTTCCTTCCTTCCTTCCTTCCTTCCTTCCATGTCTGCCAGGCCATTTTAATATTTATTTGTTATGTATATGTAGAGGTGTGGGTCTATACATATGTTGTATATAGTATGTTTAGGTGTGGGTTATGTATGTGTTCACTTTGAGAGCGGGCAACTAAATTTCATTTTTGATGTGTGCCATTATCCTCACAGTAAAAAATGACAATAAAGGTTATCTTACCTTATCAGATGGTTGCAAACGTCTCTCATGGTAGAAGACCAGCTGAAGGCTAATGGGCTTTGTGTTTTCATGGCTGGTAGGACAAAAACCATTTCCTTTGTGCTCAGTGTAATGTGCCAGACTGCATTTCCCACTGATAAATGCCAGTCCACCATCTCCATCTTGAGGCTGATTTGAAGAGCACATGGCAAAAACTAGTGGACTTCGTTTTGAAACCTTCTCACATCTGCTTTTGTTACTTCTCTTCAGATGAAGACCCTTGAAAAATTCAAATTTGCGTATTCTGTTGTTCTCTAGACTGGCCCTCAAAAGGATGCTACCCAAAAAATTTGGATTATTTCATTCCTCAGATGAACACCACCATATTGGATTTGTGGGTGGAAACAAAATACCGGTCTGTGTCTTTGGCCAAGCCCCACAGGCTTTGTAACGCCTTGTTTCACCTCTACGCTCCAAAACATGCTACTAAACATAGTTCTATGTCATCTGCCCAATGTAATTAAACACTAAAAAATGCTAAACGCCATTCCAGGGTATTTGCAAGAAGGGTTTAAAAATCAAGATGTCTGTTGGCACCGTATGATTGAAACCTCACCCCTTTTTATATATAAAACATGTGTAACATGCGTGAGAAAGGGGCATAGGTTCAATCAAATTTTGCCATTTTTATTTGACATTTTTGACCTCAAAGCAGACACTGTCAATGCTTGGCAAGAGGGAATGGTGTGCTATTGTCTTAATCTAGGATGTATTTTGGACTTCACAAGCTAGTTTACAGCCCGGAGTGTCAGACAGATGCCCCTTGGTCTCTTGTAATAATCCTCTTAGTGCAACTGGGCATTTTCGCATGAAATCTGGACTTTGTTTCAATAAAACTCTTCATTACAGAAGCAAGCAATTACAGAAAGATGAAGGACCTTTTCTAACAGGCTAGAAATCTGATGGTATTTATAAGCATGCCCCAAAATGCTAATCCTAAGCTTCTTTTTTCTCTGCTCTTTTGCAAAAGACTGCTGGCAGAGTTTCTCTCAGGCTAACTTTCCATTTAACCTTCATTTACCAGAACGTTCATGCTATCCCCCTGGGTGTGGTTTCCTGAATTTCCTGCTCAATTCTTATTTGAGTAATCATTGGAGGTCTCCTGTCTAACTAGCAAACTGACCTGAAGCTTTTCAGTTTTCAAGAGCACCCAAAGTTGCCTTCTGCTCAGAGGAAATGAGGTGTTTGGGGTAAAGTTTCCTAAAGCAAAAAAAGAACACCTGATGGTTATAATTGATGATCCAATGCAGGCATGCTGGCTGAGGAATTCTGGGAGTTGAAGTCCACAGGTCCTAAAAGGGCCAGGTTTGCTAAACCCAAATTAAGAACAGTTGTGTGAACTTTGCGGTATTGTGCTGGTTCTACCAAATAACAAATGCAGTGCTATCATGGGATATTCCTTTGTCTAAAGCAGGGGTGTCCTACCTTGACAACTTTAAGACTTGTGGACTTCAATTCCCAGAATTCCTCAATCAACTATCTGGGGTTTCTGGGAGTTGTTAGCGCACAAGTCTTAAAGTAGCCAAGGTTGGACATTCCTGATCTAAAGCCTTCAAGTGAAGTAACCTGAAATTAAAGAGAATTTTTCTGACAGTGAGAACAGTTAACCCATGGAAAGAGTTTGTTTGGCATTTCCAAATGACAGTGTTATTCCCACTGTGGCAATATGGAAGTGCTAGTTGTATAGCTAGTGAGTTAGTAATCCCTGAGTCCAGACTATATTTGAGTAGCAGCTGCCATACATCTATCCTACTAAAATACCTCAGTGCTTTGTTCGGGTAACTTTCTATTTTATCACACCTGTTCAAGACCATTCTTGCAAGTTGCATCTCTTACTGTCTTCCCTCAAGCATTATTTGCCTAAAGCTCTCCTGTTCAGTTTTTCTCTCCTGAGTGAGATAAAAAACAGGGAAAGCTTTTTTGAACTTTTTACGTGGTATTTTTTTTATAAATAAATAAATATATGCTTTTCCACATAATTAACACTTTCTCTCTCCCTCAAGAGTTTTATGAACATCAGGGTCAGTGCATACGCCTGAATACAGATAAATTTGGGGTGGGATACATTATGTTGCAAAATATTATCCACATACAGCAATGTACATTCTGATGTGCTGAAACAGGGATGGGAAAGGAGAAGGAGAAGGAGAAGGAGAAGGAGAAGGAGAAGGAGAACAAGAAGAAGAAGAAGAAGAAGAAGAAGAAGAAGAAGAAGAAGAAGAAGAAGAAGAAGAAGAAGAAGAAGAAGAAGAAGAAGAAGAAGAAGAAGAGGAGGAGGAGGAGGAGGAGGAGGAGGAGGAGGAGGAGAAGAGGAGGAGGAGGAGGAGGAGATAGAGGTAGATAGAGATAGATAGATAGATAGATAGATAGATAGATAGATAGATAGATAGATAGATAGATAGATAGATAGATAGATAGATAGATAGATAGATAGATGATAGGCAGGCAGGCTGGCTGGCTGACAGACAGACAGACAGACAGACAGACAGACAGGGCTAAGGCTAAGGCTAAGGCTAAGGCTAAGGATAAGGATAAGGATAAGGATAAGGATAAGGATAAGGATAAGGATAAGGAGGGATAGGGATAGATGTATGGAGAGAGAGAGGGAGAGAGAGAGATTTTGAAGTGTTAAAATGGATACAAATCTGGCTGCTTTAACTGCTTAGAATATTTTAGCAAGTGTGAGTTCCTGTTTCTGGAAAATGTATTTATAGAACCAGCTTATGCTTTCTATGGTAGAAGCTGGGTGAGGTTTTTGCTCAGTACGATCTATGAACCCAGTCAATTGTGTGAAACCTGTGGTGAACAAAAGCCAGTCTTAGGCCAATGTGTGTATCCAAACCAGAGACTTTGAAAATTTTCAGAGGGGATGAACGTGTTAGAATTCCATCAAATACTATTCCAACGAATGAAATCCACCCTAACTCTCTTTTCTGTGCTATTTTTACAGATGTAATCTGGGATTTATATAGTACACATATCCTATTACAATCCCCTGCAGAAAACAGAGTCGATTTGTTTAGCAGTGCAGCCATCCAGAGCAAATAATGTGATAGATTAAAAAAAAAATACCACTACAGGTTCTCTTCTGCATTTTGCTCCACACAGGGTTGTTGGCAGTGTACTGTATGGTTACGAAGAGCAAAATAGTGTCACAATTGCACAATCAATGCTCAGCCCCCTTTTTCATAACATCCATTGGGTATGCTGGATTTGTAATGACCACATGGTTCTCTTATCACTGGAGAAGAGCCTAATGCTGGGAAAGATTGAGGGCAATAGAAGAAGGGGACGACAGAGAATGAGGTGGCTGGATGGAGTCACTGAAGCAGTAGGCGTGAGCTTAAATGGACTCCAGAAGATGGTAGAGGATAGGAAGGCCTGGAGGAACGTTGTCCATAGGGTCGCGATGGGTCGGACACGACTTCGCAGCTAACAACAACAACAATGGTTCTCTTAACAACCATGGTTACCATTGTAAAAAATAATCGTAACATTGAGTCCGGTCATGTGGTATGTTGACTTGCAGCCGCAATGACTGTAAACCCAAAATTCTGGGCTCCATTGTGATCATAAGGTGAAGATAACCTGTAGTTAGTTGATATTTATCCAAAGACTAGTATTAGTTGACTCCTATTCAATGGCTAAACATGGCTGACTAACCAAGAGCCCTGGTGGTTCAGTGCTTATAATGCAATATTGCAGGCTAACTCTGCCCACTGCCACAAGTTTGATCCTGACTGGCTCAAGGTTGACTCAGCCTTCCATCCTTCCGAGGTCAATAAAATGAGGACTCAAATTGTCTCTGTATACTGCTTAGAGAAAGCACTGTAACGCATTACGAAGCGGTCTATAAGTCTAAGCATTATTACTATGGGCAACCATGCTTATTTCCAAGATTAGCCTACATCAAGTAATACTGCTATTCTAATCTTTAGAAGACTGATTGCTATGTGATGTGAACACAGTCTATGAACAGAAGAGCATTTGATTTGCATGCCAAAGATTCCACATTGTATACAATTCCTCCTGAAAGCACCAAGCAGCCAGTAATGAAAAAAGACTTTACTCTCCCTGCTAGTTTGGGAAACTAGTTGGTTAACATAGTGTGGTGGGATGGAGGGTTTGTTGTCACTGTGTGTTGGGGGGAGAGAGCACGGGGGGAGGCTCAGCTAATCTCAATGTACACTTGTTGTACTTTGACAATAAAGGTTTATTATTATTATTATTATTATTATTATTATTATTATTATTATTATTATTATTATTATTATTATTCCGCCACCAATCAAAGACATCAATAACTACCTAGCAATTTTCCCTCTTTCTTCAACCAAGGCTGAATGTTTATGCCTGAGAATGTTTGTACCTGAGACTGTCTGAGTGAAACGATGCTCATTCCCAACTAATTAACCCAAAGATTGCAGTCTTGGAACTCCCGTTAATTTCAGTGCAAGAATTCATTCCGCTTGTATCTTTTTCCCCAAGGAAACAGGTTTCTCTTTGGTGGTTCCATATCCTAATTTGGAGGTCTAGCTAAAATAATAAATAATAGGTAGATTAAAGTGTCCACAAACATATGGCTGACTGTTACGTACCGCAATAATAATAATGTACAGCAAAACCGTACTGGATTGGTGATCATCCCAGACAACAAGAAACTATGATAGATATTGGAGTTCCTGGACATCTGGTTAAAAAAAAAAGGACTATAGGACTCAGGACTGTTGGCTGAGCAACCAGATTCAGTAGCCACAGAACTCCTGGAAGAAAAGTTGTAAGTAATCTACAAAGATTGAAACAAAGGAAATAATGGTCCTTTTTGGTGCAATCCCAACCCAAAATCTCGAGCACTATCCCCTGCATTGACAAAATCACTATCAGTCAATTGCAAAAGGCAGCTTTACCTGGAACAGATTATATCCTGCGATGATGCCTTCAATGCTACCAAAAACATCTGCCTATCTCAGATCCTTGGGAGGAACTTGATAGCTGGATAAAAATGTCAAATCCAGTGTAAACATCCGGCTGTGTGGCCATTCCAAGTTACAATGCCACTGAAAAGTGTGACGGATGACGGTTTTTCACAGGTGCAACCTTTGCAGCATGCCCAGGATCGTGTGATCAAAATTCAGATGCTTGGCAACTGGTTCATATTTTGCGGCGTCCCAGGATCATGTGATCACCTTTTGTGACAGACAACAAAATTTGGGGCTCAGTTGTGGTTATACGTTGAGGACCCACCTGTACTTAAACAGATGGAAGAGCGCCCATATTTGAATGTATAAATGCCAAACCCTAAAAAAAAATCCTCTTAAAAATACTTAAACCAAAAGCCAAGTTGTTGTTTAAACTCCTGATGATCCATCAGATTTCTGTTTACCCATGAAAAATATTAGCATACAAATTGTGAGAGGATACTACAACTTGTTGTTTTGACCTGATTCTGTAGAAAGTCTATCAACTGCACACAGATTCTGCAATTTTTAGTCCTGTAATTCTCAAATGGTTGCTTTTCTCAACTTGATTCTCTCTCTGGCTATGGGGCTGTGACTCCCATCGTTATTAGCCAACGTGGCAATCAACCAGTGGTGGGATTCAAACCGGTGAACAACTGGTTCTCTGTGTGGATGCCGCTTCCGGAAGTCCATTCTGGGCCTGGGTAACAAAAAATTAGCCACCGGTTCTGCGGAACTGGTGTGAACTGGCTGAATCCCACCACTGCAATCAACTGATGTGTCCAAAGCATAAAAATTATGATAAGCTTCTTTAGTTGTGTTTATGACACCACCACCCCTAAAATATTAAAGCAGACATTATGAAATGGATTTATGGACTTACTGGCTTAAGTCAGCTGTGCCATTTCTACCTCCTTGGTTGTCTTTTGCCTGAATATTTTTCTTTCTTTAGTTTTCTTGTTGCTCCCTGCTACAGTGGATGAGAAAGTGGGGTGTTCTCTTGCCAACGGGTTTTTAGACCGAAAACAAATAAATAAAAGTAACATGAGATGATGTACCATTAGTCCCTTATATGGGTGGCAATCAAGAGCAAAGCTCATTATGCTTCTGCTAGCAATGCCGCACCAGTAATTCTTGTACACAGCTCACTTGCGTGAAAATGAGGTCTCACTTTTATATATAAAGGGATTTGTGATACTACATGCCACGTGTCTGTATTGCAATGGGCATGTAGTTCCTTTGTCTGTCAAGCTGCTTTTAGGACTTTGCATGTATTAATATTTTGATGGAAAAAATTATAGGTGTCAGGGGTTTATTTTATGACCTATGTTTCTGAATTAGAGCATGCCAGGAAAGTAGGTTGAAGTCAAGGGATGGCCTTAGAGATATACATTCCTTAGTGAAAATGAATATTCTCTCCTTCCAAATTCCAAGCATGGTCAACTCCTAGGATTCCAACGATTCAACATCTATTCCCACATTCTGCTCATAAAAACAAGGCCTCTCATATTCACACATCTCTAATATCCAGTGCTTGGTGGGTGACCCATGGCTTAGAGGCACACCCTGCACTGTCAAGGGGAAAGGGTGAGTCAATGAGTTGACCATGCTAAGAAATCACAGAGGATACACTTGCCTGAGATTTCTACAGATCAAAGAGGTCATCCATTTGGAACAGATTAGCTAGCGCAGGGGTCTTCAAACTTGGCCCTTTGATGACTTGTGGACTTCAACTCCCCGAATTCCTCAGCCAGGCACGCTGGCTGAGAAATTCTGGGAATCGAAGTCCGCAAATCATAAAAGGGCCAAGTTTGAAGATGCCTAAGCTAGAGAGATGGAAGTTGGTCACCTCTTTGGATATTTTCCTGGTCAGCAATTCCGGGGCAGATTTCCAGAAATTGACTGTTCAAAGTTATAATGGCACTGGGGGAAAAAAACGACATGTCCGTTTTTCACACTTACGACCATTGCAAGTATCCCCATGGTCACGGGATCAAAATTCAGACTCTTGCAACTGACTCATATTTATGACGGTTGCAGCGTCCTGGGTTCATGTGATCACCTTTTGTAACCTTGGTTGAACACGGCTGCTTTAAGTTTTAGAAAAAGCTCCTAAAAATTCCTGCACGCACCTTGTGTCCTTTTTAGAAACCAAGGGTGTTTCTCATTTGCTTCTGTCCAAGCTAACAAAATATTTCTCCTGATTTTTAAAGATGATCATTCTGGAAATCCACACCAATCCCATAAGATTACTCCTCAAGATTACTTCTATTCAAAGCGAGCCTTCCTACTGCCACCACCAATACTGCAAACCCATTATTATTTTTGCTTTCAAGCCGTAAATACAAATATTGTCAACTCCATTAGTTAATGGTGCAATTAGTTACAGCTTCGCAGTTTGCTTTCAAGATTAAAAATACTGAGATAGCTAATTAAAAAATTGGGAGGGAGGGAAATGTAACTCAACCTGAATTTACTTACTGTATGATTACTGTACTTGTTAACACATTGTTTGCAGAGCTTTGGATTTGAAAACAAAAGTGTGCTTCAGGATCCAGAGCATCCCTTTGAAGTTCTTTAAAACAAAGGCCTCTTTCCCTGTTCCACAGGAGAAGGGTGCGATCCTTGGAAAAGATGTAGATATTGGAAGGAATTACAGAGAGGAATTCCAGTGTTCAGTGAATCAGAATGAGTTGGAAGGGACCTTGGATGTCTTCTAGTCCAACCCCCTGCTCAGGCAGGAAACTCTATACCATTTCAGTTCAAAGGTTGTCCAATTTCTTCTTCAAAACTTCCAGTGTTAGAACACCCACAACTTCTGAAGGCAAGCTGTTCCACTGGTTGATTTTTCCCACTATCAGGAAATTTCTCTTTAGTTCTAGGTTGCTTCTCTCCTTGACTAGTTTCCATTCGTTGCTTCTTATTCCTGCCTTCTGGTGCTTTGGAGAATAGATTGACCTTCTTTCTTTGTGTCAGCCCCTTAAATATTGGAACACGGCTATCATGTCACTTCATAGTCCTCCTTTTCACTAGACTGTTGTTGTTGTTGTTGTTAGTTGCGAAGTCGTGTCTGACCCATCACGACCCCATGGACAACGTTCCTCCAGGCCTTCCTGTCCTCTACCATCTTCTGGAGTCCATTTAGGCTCACGCCTACTGCTTCAGTGATTCCATCCAGCCACCTCATTCTCTGTCATCCCTTTCTTCTATTGCCCTCAATCTTTCCCAGCATTAGGCTCTTCTCCAGTGAGTCCTTCCTTCTCATTAGGTGGCCAAAGGATTTGAGTTTCAGCTTCAGGATCTGGCCTTCTAAAGAGCAGTCAGAGTTGATCTCCTCTAGGACTGACCGGTTTGATCACCTTGCATTCCAAGACTAGACTAGACATACCCAATTCCTGCAACCGTTCACCAGCCCCCTAATTATCTTTATTGCATGTGTCCTCACTCTATCTGGAATCTCAATATCTTTTTTTCTATCACGGGGACCAAAACTGGAAGCAGTATTCCAAGTCTGGCCTTACCAAGGCCTTGTAAAGTGGTATTAACCCTTCATGTGCTCTCGATTGTGTGGTGAAAGGTGGTTTGGGTTCCCATGAGGGAGGGGGACAGCGAAGTTTTAGATAGTTTGGTTGGGAAGAAGAAATTTAAAATGGCTCCTCCTTAGAGTGGAGGATTCAAGCAACTACTTGCATCCGGAGTCCTCAGAGCATATCTTTAGTGATCCAGATAGTTGTTTTAATTTGGCAAGATTCTGTCTGTAGGTGAGGAACAATAAGGGAAACTCATTAGAAGTAAGTTTGCATGTCTTTCTTGCTTTCGGAGACCTGACACCCATTCACCTCATGCCTGGTTTAAAAGAACCATCTTGGCCTTGAATCTGAAGTCCTGCCAGCTTCAGACATTTGGGTTGACCTCAGGCCTCCAAGCTGTATTGTCCACCAACAGGAACCAATGTACATTAACCAGCAACAACCGTAATCTCCCCCATAAATGAAAAACACAGTCCCAAATAAGGGCCGGGTGTCGTCTCTTTCCAGCCGAATTTGCAGGTTCGAACCATCACTTGCATCCAGGCGGGACGGGACCCACCACAGCTCTGAAAGAAACACCTCGTTGTATCAGTGTGAAGCTGAAAATGTAGCTTAGTAAAAGAGTTTTTCACTTGCTCAGGAGAAAATTTCAATTCCATTCTATCAGGCCTCAAACTGCCTTTGTTGCAGTTTTGAAAAATGAGGTGTCAATATTTGTAATTTAGAATAGCTTACATGCTTGTGATGGAACATTTTTTTTTTAAAAAAAAGGATTGTTTGAGAGTGCTCAGTGCCTCTAGGGGAAAAAAGGCATACTTAAATTATTCAAATGCAGTTTGTCTTAAAAGCAAAATATGAAAGTTGTTTACATTCTATTCAACCGCTTCAAGTTGCAGCTTCAGGATTTAATGGGATGAAGATTATAAACTGCCTGTCACATGGTGCATAAGAGATGGAAAACCAGGTTTGTTGGTACCCGTGTTGTTTTTATTATATTTAATTGTCAAAGTCCAAGAAAAAGTAAGGAAAATATCTATCCTTGAAAGATAAATTGGTGTGGATGAAAACCCGTCCACAAGATTAAAAGCAGGGCAAAATAGAACCAGAATTGAGATCTTTTCAGGTTCATAATAACTTAACTTGGCAAAGGGAAAAAAATAACAATGAGTCAATGACCAACTATATATATTAGATGTGTATTACAGTATATAATTTATAATCAGGCATGAAATTTAGAACAATATCTCCTCAATCTTGTGCTTTATACTGTATAATGGACCAGCCCTCGACAATTTGGCCAACAATTATGCTAACGGAAAGGGTGGTCTATCTTTCTGGATGATAACAGGTTTGAATAAGGTTGATAGCTGTAGGCAGTGCTTTTTTTGTAAAAGAAAAAGGTGCCAGAACTCACACATGTCATCCAACGCACCTTGCCTACCCTACAAGTTTCCATCCAAAAAAGTTGCCGGAACTCCGTTCTGAGCATTCTATGAGAAAAAAAGCCCTGGCTGTAGGATACCAAGAACCATGTACAGGGGGTCCTCGACTTTCAACAATTCATTTAGTGACTGTTCTGTTCAAAATTACAACGGCCCCGAAGTGCCTTTCACTTGTGAACATTTTTTTCATACTTACAACCATTGCAGCAGAGGACCCCAACCTTGTCCACTTGATGGCTTGTGGACTTCAACTCCCAGAATTCCTCAGCCAGCCATGTGGGAGTTGAAGTCCACAAATCATCAAGTGGACAAGGTTGGGGACCCCTGCATTACAGCATCGCCACAGTCACATGATCAAAATTCAGACCCTTGGCAACTGACTCATATTTATGATGGCTGCATTGTCCCGGGGGGGTGTCACGTGATCCCCTTCTGTGACCTTCTGACAAGCAAAATCATTGGGGAAGTGAGATTCTCTTAACAACCACGTTACTAACTTAACCACTGCAGTGATTCACTTAACAACCAGGGCAAAGGAAGGTTGTAAAATGTGGCACAAGACACTTAAGAACTGTCTTGCTCAGCAATGGAAATTTGGGGTTCAGTTGTGGTCCTGCGCTGAGGACTACCTGTAAAGCAAAAAAAGAAATCTTTAGCAAATGAAATTGGAAAGAAATATTCAAGCCTTCCAAGGAATGACAAGAAGAAGGGAAGGAAGCTTGGGAGAAATGGAATGTCTGATTTTAGCCCAGCATCACAGTGTTTTGCTTTTGATGGAAAGCTTCTGGGATACGCTTCATCTCATTTATTTAATGCCTTAATTTTAAATGTTTCATTATTCATGATAATTATTCACCATCATCATCATCGTGGCACAGTGGTTAGAATGCTATATTGCAGACTGACTCTGCCCACTGCCAGCAGTCTGATCCTGATCGGCTCAAGGTTGACTCAGCCTTCCATTCTTCCAAGGTTGGTAAAACGAGGACAACGATTGTTGGAGGCAACATGTCGATTCTGTAAAACACTTAAAGAGAGGGCTGCAAAGCACTGCGAAGTGGTATATAAGTCTAAGGGCTATTGTTATTGCTATTGTTTTCCAAAATAATCAATCAGAAAAGAGCTGGAAGAGACTGTGGAAGTCTTCTAGTCCAACCCCTCTACCATTTCAGACAAATGGTTGTCCAGTCTCCTCTTTAAAACCTCCAGTGTTGGAGCACCCACAAATTCTGGAGGCAAGCTGTTCCACTGGTTGATTGTTCTCACTGATGGGAAGTTTCTCCTTAGTTCTAGGTTGCTTCTCTCCTTGATTAGTTTCAATTCGTTGCTTCTTGTCCTACCTTCAGGTGCTTTGGGCAATAAGTTAACCCTCTCTTCCTTTGTGGCAGCCCCTCAAATATCGGAAGGCTGCTGTCATGTCACCCCTTTTCTTTTTCTTTTTTTATTGAAGAGTTTTACAAAAACAAAATTTTACAATATATCCCCAAATTTGGTTAATTTGAATTTGAATTTGGTTAATTGTATATTATGCACAATTTTTATTTAGAATATGATTATTGTAACTATAATCCTGTATTTAGCTCTGGGAAGTGGGTGGGTTTGGGGTGGGAGGGATTTGGGGACCCCTTTTCTCTAGGCTGGCCAAACCCAAATCCTGTAACCATTCTTCATATGTTTTAGTCTCCAGGCCTTCAATCGTCTTAGTTGCTCTTCTTTGCACTTTTTCCCAACGTCTCAACATCTTTTTTGTAACGTGGTGACCAAAACTGGATGCAGTTGAACTATGCAAACAGGCAGGGCCCACCCAACTTGTGAACCCTTCAACGTGACGATGGCACAAAGTAACCGTGAGCCTCTTTCGCAAAACCTCCAGAGCCAAAATTTACTCGAGTCTCTGAGAAAGCTATATCTCAAGATGTTGCTGAAAGATGAACAATGGCAGGCTCACAGAGAGAGAGGTGAAGGGAAAGCAAAAAAGCTACGTGATCCAGATGTCACAGGGTCGGCTTCCATTTATAGCAACGGCACACAGCAACTAAGTCAGTACCCAACAATCTTTTTTTTCCAAGCCGTCACTGTGTCACGGTGTTAGACAAAGTCTAAAAATAGAATCCCTCCGAGAACCTGCTGTTTTTGCTTTGTAAATCGGAACAAAGACAGCACGGACAGGCCTCTTCTGAGTCTCTTCTGAGTAGCCAGGAGGGTTTGGTTCCACTGGTTGACCATCCTAATGCCCACCATGGGGCCACGTCTGGATATAATACGGTGATATCTCAGAAAAGGGTCAAACCTCTTTAAATAGATCTGGCTGGATCTGAGAGATGTTGACAGCAACATTCTCAAGTCATTTAAAGAGGGAAGGTCGTTCTGGGGCTGAGCTGTTGAAGCACTGAATAAAGATGAGACATCTGATATTGAAAAATAGATAGTGTGATGTTGTGTGACCTTGGCAGACAGAAGGAAGAACTTCAGCCTGGACAACTGTCCTGCAAAAGACATCTCAGCCCACAGGAGCAAGAGGAGCATGGGAAAAATCCCAGAAGGAGCCTTCCCTATATTTCTGGAAAAGTACAGTTAACCCTTGACTTACAACAGTAGAATTAGAATTAGAATTAGAATTAGAATTAGAATTAGAATTAGAATTAGAATTAGAACTAGAACTAGAACTAGAACTAGAACTAGAATTAGAATTAGAATTAGAATTAGAATTAGAATTAGAATTAGAATTAGAATTAGAATTAGAATTAGAATTAGAATTATGGAACAGCTTGCCTTCAGAAATCATGGGTGCTCCCATCACTGCAGATTTTTAAGAAGAGACTGGACAGCCACTTGTCTGAAAGGGTCTCCTGCTTGAGAAGAGGGCTGGACTAGAAGACCTCTAAGGTCCCTTCCAACTATTCTATTCTATTCTATTCTTCTATTCTATTCTATTCTATTCTATTCTATTCTATTCTATTCTATTCTATTCTATTCTATTCTATTCTATTCTATTCTATTCTATTCTTTATTAGAATTATTAGAATTGTAATTCTTTATTGGCCAAGTATGATAAAACACACAAGGAATTTGTCTCTGGTGCATAGCCTCTCAGGGTACATACAAGCAACAAGTGATAAATCATGATCAAAACCACAACGAATCATAAGACACGACACTCAGTGATAGTCATCAGATACTAAATGAAAGCAATCAACATAAATCGTAAGATACAAACAACAAAGTGATGCAAAGTTACAAAGGCACTAAAAAATAAGTGGCATGATCATTTCTTACAGTTACAACCGTTGCAGCCTCCCCAGGTCACGTGACCAAAATTCAGATGCTTGGCAACCGGTTCGTATTTATGACATTTGCAGCATCCCAGAATCACGTGATCCCCTTTGGTGACCTTCGGGCAAGCAAAGTCAATGGGGAAGCCAGAATCCCTTAACTGCTGGGTTACTAACATAACCACTGCAGTGGCAAGAAAGGTCGTAAAATGGGTTGTAAAGCTTGTAAAACTCACTTAACAACTGTCTTGCCTAGCAAGGGACGTTTGGGGGCTTGAATGTGGTCGTAAGTCAAGGACTACCTGTTAAAAGGAGCATGGGATTTCTGAAAAGTAAACGGAAAGAAATCGCCTTCTCCAGGATTCGAATCCAGCCAGCTCTTGTGCAGTAGTCGAATTTTGCATTACTGCAGTGGTAGCAAGGCAAGAGCCGATAAAGAACTAAAGCCTTTCATTTTTATCCACATCACGCTTAGTAATTTTAAAAATAATTTTGAGAGGATATACTTTTTAGCGTACAGTTTTATTATATTCGATTTATTGGTGCTAGGTTCAAAATATACCATATTTTACTAATTGTGTCCATTTCTCCCTCTAGTTTCTGACTGTAATTGTTATCTTTTATTTCCTTTTTTTTAAAATTATTTTATGTTGCCGGTCATTGCCCAAATAAATAAATGAATAAAGTGAAGTAGAGGAAGGCAGAAGTGCTTTGCAACTTGCAAACAGAACAGTTTAGAACTGACCGATGCAACTCAGAAATACGTCAACAAGTAAGTCACCAATCTGTGCAGTACACAGTCTAAATGCAATAAAATTCAACCTCAACATAAGAATCCCACATTGTTCGGGTTAATTTAAATTGTCTGGACCCGGCATATTAAATATAGTTTTGATATATTGCCATGTGTTGGTATGGGTGTCTTTGAATCAATGTTGACTCCTGATGACTGCCTGGCTAATTCCCTGCAGTTTTCTTGGAAAGATTTTTGGAAGTGATTTGCCATTTGTCCTTCCCAAGGCCCAGAGAGAGTGACTGGCCCAAGGTCACCCAGCTGACTTCATGCTTAAAGTGAAACTAGAATTCACCATCTCCTGGTTTCTAGCCTGGTGTCTTAGACACTATATCAGACACTGGCTCTATATTGCAATAGCTAAATTGATTTATCAGCTGAGTTCAGTATAGATCTCTTGGCTTGGCTGTTTGCCATGTGGAGAACTAGCCAGCACCATTCATTTTATTCTGTCTTATTCAGCGGAGACCATATGTTTGAGGTGGACCAAGGACTCAAAGAACGTGCTGGCCACGGGTTCTGAAGCTGACAAAAATGGCAGAAAAACTAAAATTGCCCTTGGAAGCTGTAATGTGAATCTAATCACTACATATCACAGAAATGACAAGCTGTGTGTTTTTCTTTTTGTTTTACAATAGGACTGATGGTATCATCACCTCCGCTCTCCTGATCTGTTTTTACTTGTTTGTTTTATATTTTTTATACTGTAAACATTTATTGCCTGACCCAATCCGAACAGGATGTTTGTGCAGGGTACAAGGAAGGCTAGAGAAGCCTGTTTAAAAAAAAACATATGCAGATAATAAAAAGAACAGTGAAAAATAATAACGAATGCATCGAAGATGCCGTTCAATTATCCAATGAAACAATACAGCATTTCCCAAGCATTAAAGCTTTCTCCAGAGAACTGAACTGACCTCATGTGTCTGAATTAGGATCATTTGAGATTGGTCATTTCTGCCTTGAGTGACAACTCTTGAGTTGGTTTGTTCAACAATACCTTAGTTTTTTTTTTCTTGACTGTCCATGCTATTTTCAGGAGTCTTCCCCATTACCAAAATAGAAAGGTATCAATACTCAGAAACAGAATCGGAATAGAGCTGGAAGGAACCTTGGAATTCTTCCAGTCCAGCCCGCTGCTCAAATAGGAGTCCCTATACCAACTAAATTTCATTTTTAATGTGTGACATTGCGCCCACAGTAAAAAATGACAATAAAGGTTATCTATCTATCTATCTATCTATCTATCTATCTATCTATCCATCCATCCATCCATCCATCCATCTATCCATCCATCCATCATCTATCTATCTATCTATCTATCTATCTATCTATCTATCCATCCATCCATCCATCCATCCATCCATCTATCCATCCATCCATCCATCCATCATCTATCTATCTATCTATCTATCTATCTATCTATCTATCTATCATCTATCTATCTATCATCTATCTATCTATCTATCTATCCATCCATCCATCCATCCATCCATCATCTATCTATCTATCTATCTATCTATCTATCTATCTATCATCTATCTATCTATCTATCTATCTATCCATCCATCCATCCATCCATCCATCCATCTATCATCTATCTATCTATCTATCTATCTATCTATCTATCTATCTATCTATCTATCTATCATCTATCTATCTATCTATCTATCTATCCATCCATCCATCCATCCATATATCTATCTTTCTTTCATCTATCTATCTATTTATCTATCCATCCATCCATCCATCCATCCATCATCTATCTATCTATCTATCTATCTATCTATCTATCCATCCATCCATCCATCCATCCATCCATCCATCCATCCATCCAATGGCACTGAAAATAAAAGCACTTATGGTGCCCATTTTTCACCCTTAGGACCACTGCAGCATCCCCAGGGTCATGTGATTGATTGATTGATTGATTGATTGATTGATTGATTGATTGAACTTATATACCACCCTTCTCCCTTCGGACCCAGGGTGGTTCACCAGGCAATCAAAACAACATTTGGATGCTTGACAACTGGTTCATGTTTATGACGGTCGCAGTGTCCCAGGATATGATGATGATATTTTCCGACCTTCTGACAATCAAAGTCAATGGGGGAAGCCAGATTCACTTAACAACGGTGTTACTAACTTATCAATTGCAGTGATTCACTTAACAACTGTGGCAAGAAAAGTCGTAAAATGGGGCAAAACCCACTTTACAAATTTTTCACTTACCAGCGTAATTTCTGGGCTGAGTTGTGGCCATAATTCGAGGACTACAGGCAGAAGCATCTACCGTTTCAGTGTCTTCATTGTCAGCTCCAAGGCTGGTTGTCCTTGTCAATCATTCGACTCTCTTTACATTTAATTTTTTGTCCCATGTTATTTCCATTGCGCTCCTTAACTTTTATTACCAGAATTTGCAGACCCTCCGCGTTGTCTGCTAAAAAGAGTAAAACTGACATATCATCTCTAATATAATCCACATAATTGACTTAATGCACTATTTATCGTGTATTATTTCTCTTCACTTTTTTCTCCTTTTCCGCTCTTTTTGACTGCGCTCAAGTAGCGTGTGTTTAATAGACATAGCTTTTGATAGGGAATGAGGACAAAGGCGTTCGACGGTGTCATAATATTTAACAATATATTGTAGTCATACAATATTTCAGATTTCTGGGTTGTTTGCCCACATTTCACTGTTGCCCTTTGGTTCCTTATATCAGTGGTCCCCAACCTTGATATGTTGGCGGCCCAGTGGGGGGTAGGGGAGAAGGGAACTGGCTTCCATGAGTCAAACTATGCATGCTCGTGCATGCCACACACACACCCCTTGAATGGGTCGAGCTGTGCCTGCCTGTTCATGCCGCCGCCCCACACTTGAGTGAGTCAATCTATGCATGTCTGTGCATGCCGCCCCCCCGTTGACTGAGTCAAGCTGCGCGTGCCCGTGCATGCCACCCCCACACACACTTGAGGAGACAAGCTATGCATGTCTGTGCATGCCGCCCCCCCCACTTGAGTGAGTTAAGCTGCACATGCCTGTGCATGCCGCCCCCCACACTTGAGGAGTCAAGCTATCCATGTCTGTGCATGCCGCCCCCCCTTCAGTGAGTCAAGCTATGCATGTCTGTGCATGCCGCCCCCCCACTTGAGTGAGTCAAGCTGCGCACACCCGTGCATGCCGCCCCCCACACACACTTGCGGAGTCAAGCTATGCATGTCTGTGGATGCCGCCCCCCACTTGAGTGAGTCAAGCTATGCATGCCCGTGCATGCCGCCCGCCCCCCACTTGAGTGTGTTGAGTTGTGCACGTATGCGTGAGTGCCAGCCAGCCGCTCACATGCCCAGTTCTGAACGGGCTATGGCCCAGGAATTGAGGACCCCCCTGCTTTATACTATCCATTTTTTACATTATCTATAATGATACTTGTTCTTTTTAAAAAAAATGAAAAAGCCATAGAAAATTCCACCACAATATAAATGAGGATATATTGGTTTCAAAGGAAAAAATCTTCCAGATACTAGAATTTTTACATCCCTTCTACATCAGTAAAGGTTGATAATTTGAACTCTGTGAAAATCGTGCTTGGTAAAAGAATTGCTCTTGGTTTTAGGCAATTTAGGAAAAAAGCTGACCTGACATTTCAGGCCACATTATAGCTGTTTATCTAAAAGAACTGATGAAAAAAATAAGTAGGAGGGTTCTGCTGGGTTTTGTTATGCGGGGGGAGGCCAAAAACAGGGAAGGGGGAGTCTCGGTGTTGCCCACTCACTCATATTTCTCTGTCATTAATATTCAGAGTCATTCCCGTTCCAACACTGAGATTGATGTATTGCCACTGTATAGTTAGTCTCTGACAGCCAGTTTTTCAATTAGTCCACATCTGATCCATGCTTAAGGATAGAAAAATAGGATAAAAGTTTAAGTATTTTTTATTTGTTTCTATAATGTGTCCAGGGTCTAAAGCTGTCCAGAGTCATCTTGTAGGGGATATGGGCAGGACAGAAATTAGATAGATAGATAGATAGATAGATAGATAGATAGATAGATAGATAGATAGATAGATAGATAGATAGATAGATAGGTAGGTAGGTAGGTAGGTAGGTAGGTAGGTAGGTAGGTAGGCAGGCAGGCAGGCAGACGATAGATAGATAGATGATAGATAGATAGATAGATAGATAAAATGATAGATAGACAGACAGATGATAGATGATAGATATAGATAAATGATAGACAGATAGATAGATAAAATGATAGACAGACAGATGATAGATAGATAGATAGATAGATAGATAGATAGATAGATAGATAGATAGATAGATAGATAGATAGATAGATATAGAGGGATAGATGAAAGAAAGAGAGATTATTTTGCATAAAAAAATTTGGAAAACCAAGAAGGAAGCATTAGATTGGCTAGGCAGGATTTGGCCATCATTCCAAGAATTTGAAATGTCTACAAAGGACTCTTTCATGCAGAGATCGGCTGGACGCTTCCAAAGGAAACCAGGAGAACAATGAGAGATTAAATGCCATTAATCCTTATTTGATCTACTAATTAGACTGTCAACTCTGATTTAGAGGAGTTTATTTGCTTTTAGCCCTGACTGACTGAAAGGACTGACCTCCCTTCCTTATGGATTTCCACCAAGTGGGATTATCGAAGTGGGCAAGAGCTGGGAGTCAGAGGTTTGTGAATAAGTGTGCAAAAGATTTTCCCCAAAATTTCCAGCTATCGTTTTCTTTAAGGGACACAATCCCCCACCCACCCCACCCCCAGGGAAAATGGGTGGTGCTTAGCTGCTATTGGCAGTGAATGTATTTAATTGGTGTCATCAGCACTGCACACACACACACACCCCCGCACCATTTGCTCACTCACTATTCATTTCTCTCTCTTTTTATACCCATATCAAATCTCCTTTCCAATGAGTTCATTTCCTGGAAATTTGGTAACAATGTTTGTTTGTTTATTTATATCCCACCTTTATTGTTTTTATAGAAGTGGTTTGCCACTGCCCTCTTCAAGAGCCTTGGTGGAGCAGTGGGCTGATGCCTCCTTAAGTAACACCAGCTGCCTGCAATTAGTGCAGGTTCGCGTCCCACCAGGCTCAAGGTTGACTCAGCCTTCCATCCTTCCGAGGTAGGTAAAATGAGGACCCAGATTGTTGGGGGCAATAAGCTGACTTTGTAATAATGCCGCTGGGAGGGAAAGCCCTAATAAGCAGGCATATACATAGAATGAAGGCTATTGCTAAGCACATTGATTTGTGCTTCTTAGATTGTAAGCCGCCCTGAGTCTTCGGAGAAGGGCGGGATATAAATGGGATTAAAAATAAAAAAAATTAAAAAAAAGATGGGGGGTTCTTTTTCTTTTTTTTCCAACATAGCTTACATCCCAAGTAGTAACCAAGCCCAATTCTGCTTGGCTTACCTTTGAATCCTAGATAAACTTAGACATGATTATGGGTTCTAAGCCTTTAGCGAGGATCAGTGAGATTGCCTGCAGACAGACATACAAGAGGGGCAGAAAGATAGAGATGCAGAGAGACATAGATAGACATTGATAGGTAGCAATAGCACTTAGGCTTATATACCACTTCATAATGCTTTACAGCCCCCTCTAAGCAGTTTACAAAGTCAGTATATTACACCCAACAATCTGGGTCCTCATTTTACCGACCTCGGAAGGATGGAAGGCTGAGTCTACCTTGAGCCGGTGAAAATCAAACTGCCGAACTGCTGGCAGCTGGCAGTCAGCAGAATTAGCCTGCAGTACTGCATTCTAACCACTGTGCCACCATGGTACAGTGGATAGATAGATGATAGATAGATAGATAGATAGATAGATAGATAGATAGATAGATAGATAGATAGATAGATAGATAGACAGACAGAAATGATAGATGACATATAGATAAATGATAGATAGACAGACAGACAGACAGATGGATGATGATGATAGATAGATAGATAGATAGATAGATAGATAGATAGATAGATAGATAGATAGATAGACAGAGATGATAGATGACAGATATAGATAAATGATAGATAGATAGACAGACAGACAGATGGATGATAGATGATAGATAGAGATAAATTATAGATAGATAGATAGATAGATAGATAGATAGATAGATAGATAGATAGATAGATAGATAGATAGATAGATGATGCATACATACATACATACATACATACATACATACATACATGGATACGTGGATAGATAGATACATAGACAGAGATGGAAAAAAAGTTTGAGAGAGTGACAGAGACAGAGACAGAGATTGAGTGAGAGAGAGAGACTGTAATTGATAAGGGAGAGAGACAGACCGACCTATTGACTCGCTCACTCACTTGGGTAATCCCAGCCAGGCATCTAAAAGCTGTCATGATATCCTGACACTATGTGGTCTGGTCTGCCTGGTGGGGCTGGTACCTACATCCATCTTACCTTCAAGACTCAACTTTTGGGTCCATGGCCTTCTTAGCAGAAACATTTTCTTCTGACAGATGTATATGCATGTACGAAAACGTAAGTGGAATCATGGTTTATAAAACACAGAAGTGAGCAAATTGATATTCTGTACCTGAGAATATGCGATAGGTCTCTTCTGCCAGCCTTTCAGACAACACCTGGTGTGATGTGTTAAGTGTGTAGGGGACCTCTTTCTGTGCTAAACCAAAGAACTGAGTGTTGTACGAGTAGCCTGCACAGTAGAGACCTTGTTGGAGACATCATGTTCTTTTGTAGGTTTGAACACCATTTGAGTGTGACATGGATTATGAAGGTGCACTTAACCTAGAAGAAATAAAGCAGTTTTGATTTAAATACCCAGGTATTACAAACTAATACACCCAATTCAAGACCAGGATCCCACCTAAAGGGTGGAAAGGTTATGAAGTTATGAAGGGCAAAGATGCATAATAATACCTGTTGCAGTTTTTACCCATGGCTACAAAATTAAGAAAGATAAACGGAACACTTGATTTAAAAGTTATTTAAAACTTACCCAAGTTTTTAAAATAATAAGCTGGTGTTGCATAGATATTAAAGTTGGCACAGAAGGGTAGTTATTTCCATGATACTGATGGAAATGTTCATCTGAGTCCCTCCAGGAACTCATCGGATCTAGGACCAAATGGGGACATTTGCCTTTTAACAAACAAAACATATAAATCACAAAAAACCTGTTCTGTACCAGCCTGCTACCGGCCTTGCAGAAAGGCAACCCCTGTACAAACGGCAGAGGCTGGAGAGCGTCTGAGGCTGGAAAACGTCTGCCAAGATTTATTACACAAACAAGCAACAAAACATGAAACAAGATACCGGAACTTTGATCCTCAAACGGAGCGGTTGCTTTCAGCAACCAGCCCTTCCCCAAACACTCCCTTTATTAGAGTTCAGGGCGTGGCCTCCCTGTGCCTCCTTCCGAGGAGTCCCACAGCCTTTCTCTGCTTGCTCCTGCTTGACTGCCTCCTGCGTCGGGCGTCCTTGAACAGGGCCAGCTGTGGGTCATCATCATCCGCACTGTCGGGCTCGCGCAGCTGAGAAGAGGGGCCTGGCTGGGGGCTCTGCGAAGCCTCCAAGCCATCATCAGCAAGTTCGTCTTCAACACCCTCCTCCTCCCCCTCGTCTGAGTCATCCGAGTCATCCGACCCGGCTGCCGGACCCACAGGCTGACCCTGAATCACAACACAAACATACCTTCCAATTATTTTCAGTTACTTGGTCTTTTAGTCCAATCTCCTACTCAAGCAGGAGACCCTATACCATTCTGGACAAATGGTTTTCCAATCTCTTCGTAAAAATCTCCTGTGATGGAGCATCCACAACTTTTGAAGGTCTTCAAGCCCTTGCTCAGGCAGGAGACCCTATATCAGGGGTCTTCAAACTTGGCCCTTTTATGACTTGTGGACTTCAACTCCCAGAATTCCTCAGCCAGGCACATGTGCCTGGCTGAGGAATTCTGGGAGTTGAAGTCCACAAGTCATAAAAGGGCCAAGTTTGAAGACCCCGGCCCTATACCATTTCAGACAAACGGTTGTCCAATCTCTTCTTAAAAACCTCCAGAATTGGAGCAGCCACAACTTCTGGAGGCAAGCCATTCCCCTGATAAACTGTTCTCACTGACAGGAAATTTCTCCTTGGCTCTAGGTTGGAGACATTTCTTCACGATTCCTGCTACTTCTGCTCTGAATTTAAATCACAATTAGTTTGTGTTTTGTCCCTCATGTTCCCCTTTCTAAATTGCTAGCCATCAAAGAAGCAGCTTCGGCCAGGGCTAATGAGAGGTCCCTTAACCCTTATAGGGCCTTAGGAGAAGAGAGAAACAAAGAGTTCTTGCTTTCAAGTACAGCCAGGTTGCCCACTAAATCATACTTAGAGTCTTGGAGTCTTCCAGATACTGGCTGGTACAAAGGATTTGTAGCTCCAAATATCTGGGTAGCGAGGATAACAACAACAATAACAAAGTTTGGAAGGGACCTTGGAGTTCAACCCCTTGTAAGGAAGATATTCCATGATCTCTCTAGCTTTAGGATCAGGATTTTGTAATGCCTTGATTTGGGTGGAGTTGGGGCAAGCAAATGGAGCTGAGCATTTACCGGCTGGATGCCCTTCCTGATGCCTATGCAGAGTTCCCAGCAGATATTTTCTCTTTGCACCCTGATAGAGAAACATCTGTCGCTGCCTAGAATTGAACTCTCAACCTTCCAAGTGGGAGGCAAGCATCTTCACATCTGGGCCACCGTGCCACTCTTGGTCTCTTTAGCTCAATACAGGGGTGTGGGGGGGTTGTGTATTTTTTTAAAAAAACACCATGTTATTTAGTTTGGAAAGAATTAAAAACTGATTCTTAGAAATGGCTGATAGGCATGGAAAGGCTACCAATTATTTCCTTTTAAAGCTTGTTATCAGCTCCACGTTCTTTCCACGTCTCCCTGGGGTTGAGCATCGTGCAGATATAACTGAATGCCTTCAAAAATTGATTTATGCAGCATGCGTGCGTGCCACATAAATACAGCCTGGAATGAATCAACAAAGGTGGTGTGCTATCACAATTCTTAGATTATACAGGTGTATTAGCTTCCTACCTGGAGCTTTATAGAATCATTAACCACCCAGAATACTAATTAATATTAGCTAACAGCAGTAAAGAATGTGCAGATTATTAAAAATATCAACTACACATATCTGTTATCAAAAGATCATTAAAATATTTGGGTATTCCCTACAAAAAAATATTTCAAGCCCGCAAACCTGTGGCTTTTAACACCACAATTCTGGGGCTTTAAATCACATTGGTAGACAGCGGAGGTAGTCCTTGACTTACAACAGTTACAACGGCACTGTAAAAAATGGCTTATGACCGTTTTTCACACTTACGACCACTGCAGCATGCCCAGGGTCACATGATCAAAGTTCAGACACTTGGAAGCTGACTCATATTTATGATGGTTGCAGCGTCCCTTGGGGGTGGTGGTCACGTGATCCCCTTTTGCGACCTTCTGACAAGCAAAGTCAATGGGGGAAGCCAGAGTCACTTAACAGCCCTGTTACTAACAACTGCAGTGATTCCCTTAACAACTGTGTCAAGAAAGGTCATAAAATGGGGCCAAATTCACTTAACAACTGTCTCACTTAGCAACAGAAATGTTAGGCTCAGTTGTGGTCATAAGTCAAGGACTACCTGTATTTCCAGATTTTGAGGCATGTCCGTTTCATTGCCGCAGTTTTCAATTTTAGGAAAAACCACATGAAACGGAAAGAAGGCGAAGATTGTGTTGATGTAGAAAATGTACCACATTTGAGCCTGCTGGCTAACTGAGGCTAGGGGCATGTTACCATACTCCCATCAGGGTTTGATTTTTAGTCCAGAAAGAGAAGAACTTACGGTTTACATCTCATAAAGCTAGAATGGAGTTGCAAATGATGCAAATTCTTCAGCGAATGCAAAATTCACCATCTGGCTCTAAAAACCACAAAAAATGACTTGCCAGCCAATAATCAAAGACAGCAGGCGGCTGATTTGACATAAACCAGCAACAGCTAATACGGCCAAAGGAAGGAAAATCACACTTATCAACCCTTCAGGACCCAGGTCTATTCTGTTTTGACATCCTAAACAGTAGAACTTCCCTTTCCTATTTCCAGGCTAATCGTATTGAGTGGATGGATAGATTCATATTTAAAAATGGAACGGGCCTAAAGCAAAATAATGACAAATTGTAAGGGTCCCAAACAGTTCAAATGAACTTTTCTTGCTTTCTGTTTTCTACACTTCTAACCTTCAAAGGAACGACAACAGCTGCCCAGCAGTCTGGTTCATGTCTGCAACAGATCAGAATACCAGAATAACAATGTTGGGAGGGGCCTTGGAGGTCTTCTAGTCTAGCCCCCTGCTCAAGCAGGAGACCCTAGACCATTCCTGACAAATGGCTGCCCAGTCTCTTCTTAAAAACCTCCAGTGATGGAGCACCCGCAAAGTCTGAAGGCAACTCATTCCACTGGTTAATTGTTCTCACTGTCAGGAAATTTCTCCTCAATTCTAGGTTGATTAGGAGACTGAAGGCTAAAATATATAAAGAACTGTTGCTAGAATTGGTTATTCCAACTCCATCTCAAGAAGAGGGGGGTCCACCTATTCTCCAAAGCATCTGAAGGCAGGACAAGAAATAACGGATGGAAACTAATCAAGGAGAGAAGCAACCTAGAACTAAGGAGGAATTTCCTGACTGTAGGAACAATTAACCGGTGGAATAGCTTTGCCTTCAGAAGTTGTGGGTGCTCCATCGCTGGAGGTTTTCAAAAACAGACTGGACAACCAGTTGTGTGGAATGGGATATAGAGTCTTGGACGTATTCTCCAAAGCACCTGAAGGCAGGAGAAGAAGCAACGGGTGGAAATTAATCAAGGAGAGAAGCAACCTAGAACTAAGGAGGAATTTCCTGACAGAACAATTAAGCAGTGGAACAAATTGCCTTCAGATGTTGTGGATGTTCCTACACTGGATGTTTTCAAGAGATTGGACAACCATTTGCCTGAATGGTATATAGGGTTTCCTGGCTTGGGCAGGAGGTTGGACTACAGGACCTCCACAGTCCCTTCCAACTCTGTTATTCTTTTATCTGTTATCTTCTGCCTCTCTCATCCGCTTCTGCATTGTTTACCTCATGCTTAAAACAAATCAAGTGTTTAGTCACATTTAAAAAGCAAAAGCAAAAACCCAAATCTTAAATAGTTGTGGGTCCAGACGGTGCCTACACTGGACATCATTCTCAGGACTTCTCTCTCCTATTTGAAAAAATGGTGGTGAAATAATCAATATTCCAGTGAGGACAGCAGCCTTGGAACATGTGAAAGAGAGCTCTGGATCCTGGCCAGCTTCTGTTCAGCATCCTGTAGGTCGCACAAATCAAAATATCAAATCTGCCAGTTTGTAAATCATGAGGCTATATCAGGAAAAGCAGAAGGAGGAACATATTTGGGACCTTAAAACCAGGCCTCTCGGATCGCAACTACCGAACACCGAACGGAGACCCCAGAATGACATTGATAATTGTTCTTGACAGGGTGCTGTGACCTCCAAGTTATTTAAGAAAGCCTGTGCTACGTTTGAGCATTATTGAAGCAAAGTATTATGTAGATTTCGTTCTCCAAGCTGCAGGCTGTCAAAGATAATGAAAGGGGACTGTATTCATTTTGTCCCTCTTGGGGGTCAAACTGTGCTCCAGAGCTATTCCAGAAAAGTTAAGGACTCAGTTTGAGTTGACAAGTTTTTGTTTTTCTTGCAGATAGTAAGTAACCATAAAGATAAGCCAAAAGAGATGTCTGTAGTCATGGGGACCACACAGTGAAGAATGGCTGTCCAGTCTCTTCTTAAAAACCTCCGGTGTTGGAGCACCCACAACTTCTGAAGGCAAATATTTTCCTTGGTTAATTGTTCTGACTGTCAGGAAGTTTCTCCTTAGTTCTAGGTTGCTTCTCTCCTTGACTAGTTTCCATCCGTTGCTTCTTATTCCTGCCTTCTGGTGCTTTGGAGAATAGCTTGACCCCTTTTTCTTTGTGGCAGCCCCTCAGATATTGGAACACTGCTATCATGTCGCCCTCTAGTCCTTCTTTTCACTAGACTAGGATCAGGATGTGTACAAGATTCCTTGATTGCTCCTAGTCAATTTACCACACAAACATGACTTCTTACATCCTTGGGTGCAGTACACAAGGGGTACAGTTTGCACTGTGGTGTCACAAAAACCTGTTTGGCCATTTGTTCCCATTTTCCAAGCATCCATGGACATTGATATTGCTATGTTTGTTGCCAACTGTTTAAATGCTGAGTTTTTTTCTCCCACTCTTTTATTGCAATTAATTGCTCACTGAGCTTATTTCCGACTGGGCTGCTAAGGGCTCTTGATGTTTACATCACCAAAGTGTTTTGTTTCAGACTCCTTTTGAAACATGCATGTAAATTGTCCAAATGGATCGTTCTCAGATCCCACTTATGCTGACATTTTTAATTCTCCCCTGCAGATTGATTTGTTGGATTGTTTCCCACCTTTAATATTTTTTCCTAAATAACTCAAGGCAGCTAAATACTCCTTCATCCTCCTATTTTCCCCATAATAACAACCTAGCTGGCTTTCACGGTTAAAGCTGGTCTAGAATTCAGCATCTCCTGGCGATTGGTCCAAAGTTACCCGGCTGGCTTTCATGCCTAAGGTGGAACTAGAACTTATTTTCTTCTGGTGATTGGTCCAAAAATCACCCAGCTGGCTTTCAAGCTTAAGGGTGTAACTAGAACTCAGCATCTCCTGGTGATTGGCCCAAAGTCATCCAGCCAGTTTTCAAGTCTAAGGCGAGACTAGAATGCAGAGTCTCCTGACTTCTAGCCTGGTGCTTTAACCACTACACAAACTGGCTTTCCAATGCCCTCACTACTTCCTTCTCCCTTTGCAGGCTCCAACCCTTGCCCAGATGGGACAGCTGCCAATTTACAAACATTTTTTCCTGATAAACAAGCTCCTTCACGCCGAAAATTCTGTGGCATGGAGGAAGAATTCATTCCATCAACTTTTCTCCTTGTTTACCCTTTTTGGAGAAAACTAAGACTTAGTTTTGAGCAGTGTTGCAAAGAAACAGGTTGAAACTATATAAATCAACCTCCTCTGTCAACTTGCAGGAGTTCCCTTGAGGAAAAACCAGTTGGATTGAAAATGAATATGAATGGCCTTGCATGATTGTTTATAAGGATCATTAGCCGTGATATCATTTTAGCATCTCTTTGTGGGTTGCAAAGAAATGATTCCACCCACAGGGACACACATATACACACCACACTTAATTAAAAGATGGAAAGAGCAAAAATGTTCCCTTTGCATAAAGTCGTTGGGAACATTTGTCCCCTGTAAAATAGTTAGCATTACTATTGCTACTTCAGAAGCAGTAACTCTGAGAAGGAACTTGGAGTCCTAGTGGACAATCACTAAAATATGAGCTGCAGCGACCAAAAAAATCAATGCAATCCTAGGCTGCGTTAACAGAAGGACACCATCAAGTTCATGTTTATAAAGCCTTGGTAAGACCACACTTGGAATATTGCATCCTGTTTTGGTGACCATGATTTTAAAAAGATGTTGAGACTCTGGAAAGAGTGCAGAGAAGAGCAACAAAAATGATTAGGGGGCTGGAGGCTAAAACATACAAAGAACAGTTGCGGGAATTGGATATGTCTAGTTTACTAAAAAGGTTTTCGGTGATATGACAGCAGCCTTCCAATATTTGAGGAACTGCCACAAAGAAAGGGGTGGGGGTGTCAATCTATTTTCCAAAGCACAACAAAAAGCAATGGATGGAAAGTAATCAAGGAGAAAAGCAATCTAGAACTAAGGAGAAACTTCCTAACAATAACAATTAACCAGTGGAACCGCTTTGCCTTCAGAAGTTGTGGGTGCTCCATCACTGGAGGTTTTCAAGAATAGGCTGGACAGACATTTGTCTGGAATGGTCTAGGGTCTCCTGCTTGAAGAGAGGGTTGGAAGAGAAGACCTCCAAAGTCCCTTCCAAGTCTGTTATTCTGTTCTGACATTAAGCATTTTGCATTTGTCCTTCTCCCTCAGCCCTCAGAAACACACTCATTGCAAAAACAAACATAGTCCCTAACCTCCAGTCTGAGTGCCCGAGTCTTCTCAAAAACCAGTAGCTCTGGCTTGGAGAGAAATCCCAATATATGATAATTGTGTGTAGAAGTCACCATTGGCATAGGGCAAAGGGACTTGGTTTTATCACTACTTGGGTATACGTTGCAAATCCCGTGGGCTACTGAGGTCTGCTCAATATTTCTGGAGATATTGGGACAAGGTGTTTTGGCATCTGGTCCTCAAATAATGCTGTTTTCGGGCCAGGCTTCTGTAGCCAGAAGTAGGATTAAAAACAGGGTCTGTCTGTCAGCAGCAATACATGAAAATTGAACTTTCTGATAGGGGCAGAGGCCAGCTTACAAATCCTTCTACAAACTCTATCATGCTGGCACGCCAGATTAAGTTTGCAGATCATACACTTTGCTTGTTTTATTTTGAAAGACTGAGTGAATCCCTTGTGGGATTTGAACTATTTGTAGGACTTAGCACAACGTGTGATCCCAGCCATTTGTGACGTATTCAAGAAAGCCTATTCAAACAAACAAATGAGCTTTGCATAGACTCTGAACTTGTGACTCTCCCTCAGACCCATAGCAAAGGCACCCAAGTATTGAGAAGAGAAAAAATATAGGTTAGAAATAAAATATATCAAGGGCATTCAAACAGGTCTGGGCATCTTCTAGGCCCCTTTACCTAGAATGACTGTCGCCACAGTGAAATCACAGGTATAAAATTGTCCACAAAATGTAGAATTTGTGAACTCCAGAATGTATGCTATCAGCTGATAACTCAACTGCCTCCATTTCCCAGCTTGATCATTTGGATGGAAGTGTTGACTGTGAGCATCAGCTCAGAGAGAATTGCCAGGCCAAGGTGTTCTTCCCAAGAAATAATTAAAAAGAGAATATAACAAGTAGGCTCCAGCCAACATTCTCCCAGAATGTACAGCTCTGAAATTCAAAGTTAGCCTCCTTGATAAATCAAAAGCTGTTTACTCTTGAGGGCCAAAGTATAGATTAGGAGGAGGTGGGAGACTTCAAAACACCCCAACCCTCTAGAGATCACACACCTTTTGCATGTATAAAAAGCAACAGAAGATGAATTGAAGTCACTCAACTAGTGTCCTCCATTGGAGCTCTTGGTGCAGCACAGAAAATTAAAAAAAAAAGAAACAGAACTTGGCCCAAGTTCTTTTCTGCATCTAATGAATTAGAAGTAAATCTGTCAACTGTCCCACTGGATTAAACAGCAAAAGAAACTCCTGGGACATTTTTATTTTTTTTACCAAGAAAATAACTTTACTGAAGATTCCATGTGGATGCAGAAGTAGAAAAGCCAGTTCTAACTATTTTGCCAAAAACAGCATAGGAAAATTTCCCCTTTTTCCCCTGGACCTCCCATTGTCCATCGCCCACCAATCGTTTGCACTCTCTTTGTTTTGAGAATGGTCTGTCTACCTTGGACACAAAGGTACATACTCTCTGATCCGTGGAAAACCCTTTCTTCACGGAACCAGTCCCTGGTTCCCAAAAGGTTGGGGACCTCTGAATTAGATGATCCCTTCTTCTCCACGGGCTGCTACTCCCCTGAGCAAGTCGTTGAAACTTCTGGTGGCACGTGGTATTCCACAGAACCAGAAGACAGGGACTTGGGACAATGACTTGGGGCTCTCTTCTCCAACATCTTACTGCTGCTTCTCAACATCTGCTGCTTAAGGCAACATCTACTGGCTGAAGCAACTGCCTCACCCTCTGATGAAAAGACCAATCCTTAGTGGAAAAGCTCATTAACCAAACATTCTGATTCCCCTTTAAGGCAGTGGCCCTAAACCTTTCGGGCACCAGGGACCGGTTCCACAGAGGGTGGTTTTTCAATGGAGATGGTTTTTCCATGGGGTGCATGGTTTCGCACACTGTCTGGATCCCGCACATGTGCAGATGGGGCTTTGCTTGTTTGCGCGGCCCAGCTCCTGGCAGGCTGCAGCCCGGTGCCAATCATTTGCCCAGGGATTGGGGAGCCCTGCTTTAAGGACAGTACAAATATGCAGAAAATTAACGGAACAGAACGGAACAGAATAGAATAGGAGTTGGAAGGGACCTTGGAGGTCTTCTAGTCCAACCCCCTGCTCAAGCAGGAAGCCCTATACCCATTTCAGACAAATGGCTGTCCAATCTCTTTTTAAAAACTTCCAAATCCTATTTGCTACCTTCTGGTGATTATGTCCATTTTTTGGCATCACCAATATACATACATCCACATAATCAAAAGCAAGCAAGGAAACACACACACATACACACAGAGAGAGAAAGAACTCACAATGGTATAACAACCAAAATAATAAAGCTGAAAAATGTTTAGAAAATACCCTCCATCCTATGGGACTCATATTCATGAATATATCTACATAAGTCAATATTCTACGCAAACATCTCAGTTTATTATTTATTTATTTACTTATTTATTTATATGTAAAGCTGTCTGAATCTGCCATGACTGTAGGTGGCATACACTAAAATCAGCCCTAAAATACAATTGAATTTTTTCCTAAAAAAATAAAATAGACAAGATTCACTTTAACTCAACATTTTGGGGGGAAAGCTGTGTTTTCAGGGCTCTTTTAAAAGGGCAGAGGGTTACTAGGCCTCATGGGGCTGGTCAGGTGTTACTATATTTCATTAGGTCATTATAATCCTTCATACCTAATCCACATGGATAAGTGACTCATTCACAAATTGTCAAACACTCAGCTCTGTATGCCACTTAAGTAGCTGGATCACACGTTTATATTTCCGGCATTAGAGGATCCAAAATGTGTTTGCTCAGTTTGGTCTAAGGCAGTGGTGGGGAACCCTGGCTCTTTTTATCGACTTGTGGACTTCAAATCCCAGAATTCCTGAGCCATGCTTGAAGTCCACAAGTCATAAAAGAGCCAAGGTTTCCCACCCTTGGTCTAAGGGTTAAGGCGCTGGGCTAGAAAGCAGGAGACCGTGAGTTCGAGTCCCATCTTAGCCATGAAAGCCAGCTGGGTGAGTTGGGCCAAACCGTCTCTCACTGTCATGTCCACCATTTGTATTCTGGCGTCCTGCCATTGTGCTGAGGGTGAAGGAGGAATGGCATGCTGGGAGTTTTTCGCTTCTGCTGTTTGCTGGGGTATTAGGGAGGGGGACTTTCTTCGGAGATGGGACAGACCCCTTCCAGGGGTTTTTGGCCAAGTTCAAGGCTGTCGTGCCTTGAGCATGAACTGTTACCTGCCTAGCACCTCAGTATTCCCAAAACATATTCTCGGCATCACATTGGCTGCCCGTGGATTGGTGGGGATGATGGGTGGGTTGGGACTGGGAAACTGAAAGAATTGCCTTGTCTTTCACACGGGACTTTCAGATTCTGCCTGACTTTACTGCATCCAGTTTCTCTCAGTAAAAGTTCTTTCAATTCAACTCAATGGATTCAAGAGTTTTGCTTTCCTGAAGGGACCGACTGTGACCGGTCTGCCATTCTCAGCCCAACTCACCTCACAGGGTTGTTGTTGTGGGGAAAAGTGGGGGAGAGAGGTGTGTTGGATATTTACATCACCTTGAATTATTGGAGGAAAATAATAAAGGCAGGCAACAAATAAATAAGTTTCTTATGTCAATTTCCATGTGATATATAACTTAAATGTAACTCAAAGATGATGAAGAATTAAAAAAAAAACTAAAAATTTCATCTCAAAGTTGAGTTCGTAACTGCCTTCCTAAATGGAGCAATGATAGGAAACAAAATAGGTTGAAAAAAAATATGACTAGAATTGATCTCCAAATAGCCGGTGCTGTGGCATATTATATTCTGAGATCAGATGATTGTAAAGA